>NW_019943958.1:78197-86408 GCF_002910315.2 Salvelinus sp. IW2-2015
ATGCCAGCACCCTCTGTGTGTGTGTGTGTGTATGTTGTGTGTTGTGTGTGTCAGCGAGTGTGTAGTCCACATAACCAGTCTCGTTATTGCCAACGTGCAGTGGGATTTTTTGTTGTATTCTATTTGTTGCTTGTCCCAGTCAATGTATGGTTGTAATTTAAAAATATATATAATAATCATGTTTGTGTCAGGCCGAGAAGGGCAAAGCTACAGCTTATGACTTATGGCAGCAGTGTTGGAACAGTAGGCTGGTGGTGAACATGAACTTTAATTTGTTGGAGGTGGGCCCTGAGGTGGGTTCTGAGGTGGGCCCTGAGGTGGGTCCTGAGGTTGGGCCCTGTGGTGGGCCCTGTGGTGGGCCCTGTGGTGGGCCTGAGGTGGGCCCTGTGGTGGGTCCTGAGGTGGGTCCTGAGGTGGGTCCTGAGGTGGGTTCTGAGGTGGGCCCTGAGGTGGGCCCTGTGGTGGGTCCTGAGGTGGGCCCTGAGGTGGGTCCTGTGGTGGGCCCTGAGTGGGCCCTGAAGTGGGTCCTGTGGTGGGTCCTGTGGTGGGCCCTGATGGGGTCTTGAGGTGGGCCCTGAGGTGGGTCCTGTGGGTGGGTCCTGAGGGTGGGCCCTGAGGTGGGTCCTCCTGTCGGTGGGTTCTGAGGTGGCGCCCGTGTTGGTGGTCCTGAGGTGGTCGTCTGAGGTGGGTCTGAGGTGGCCTGTGGTGGTCTGAGGTGGGCCCTGAGGTGGGTCCCTGTGGATGGGCCTGAGGTGGCCCTGAGGTGGGCCCTGAGGTGGGCTCCTGAGGTGGCCCTGAGGTGGGTCCTGTGGTGGGCCCTGAGGTGGGCCCTGAGGTGGGTTTCCTGAGGTGGGCCTGAGGTGGGTCCTGAGGTGGTCCTGAGGTGGGTCCTGAGGTGGGTCCTGAGGTGGGCCTGAGGTGGGTCCTGTGGTGGTCCTGAGGTGGGTCTGAGGTGGCCCTGGAGGTGGTCTGAGTGGGCCCTGAGGTGGGCCCTGAGGTGGGCCTGTGGTGGGTTCCTGAGGTGGCCCTGGAGGTGGTCCTGAGGTGGGTTCTGAGGTGGGCCCTGGGAGGTGGGCCCTGTTCGGTGGGGTCTCTGAGGTGGGCCCTGAGGTGGTCCTGAGGTGGCCCTTGAGGCTGGGTCCTTGAGTGTGGGTTTGAGGTGTCCTGAGGTGGGCCCTGAGGTGGGTCCTGAGGTGGGTCCTGAGGTGGTCCTGAGGTGGGCCCTGTGGGTCCTGTGGTGGGTTCCTGAGTGGGCCCTGAGGTGGGTCCTGAGGTGGGGTCCTGTGGGTGGGTCCTGAGGTGGCCCGTTGGTGGGTCCTGTGGGGGTAACGCTTAGCACGCGTTGCTGCGTTCTAAGTGGGTCCTGAGTCCCCTGCTAATGCGGTGCCTAGCAACCGGACTCAGGATCCAGAGTGGAGTTACGCATCGAGGTCGGGCCTCTGTAGTGCAGGTTCTGACAGTGGAGCCAGGCCGATAGCTGGCTCATACGGAGCTAGACCCTAGAGGATGGCGTAGCGACTGAGTGGCCGGGACTCAGACCAGGTAGAACCGAAGCGCGACCTGACCAGGAAGGCCCCGGACCTGACCAGGCATACACGCGTGCCGGACCTGAACCAGGGGGGGAAAAAACGGGCTGCCGTACCAGACCAGGGAAACCGGAGGCGGACTTGACCAGGAAGACCGGCCCGGACCCTGACCAGGACCATAGCCGGGCCCGGACCAGCCAGGGAAGACCGGGCCGGAACCAGACCAGACCGGCGACCCAGACCAGAACCAGGCGGACCTGACAGGTAAGACCGGGCCGGACCAGACCAGGGAAGATTCGGGGCCCGAACCTGACCAGGGAAGACCGGGCCGGACCAGACCAGCGGAAGGGACCGGGCCGGGACCAGACCAGGGAAGAACCGCGCCGGACCAGGCTAGATACGGGCCGGACCTGACCAGCCATACCGGGCCGGACCGAAGACCAGTGAAGACCGGGGCCCGAACCTGACCAGGAGAGACCGGGCCGGATCAGACCAGTGGAAGACCGGGCCGGACCAGACCAGGGAAGACCGGGCCGGACCAGACCGGACCAGACCAGCTAGACCGGGCCGGACCAGCACCAGGGGTAGACCGCGCGGACCTTGACCGGGCCAGACCGGCCGGACCTGACCAAGGCCAGAACCGAGCCGTCAGACCAGGCCAGACCGGGTCCGGACTACCATGGATACCCGGCCGACACCTGACAGGGAAGAAGTCCCAGGTGTCCAACAGCTTCCTGGGGTTTAAATACTATCTTCAAATCAAAGCAACCACTAAAAGTACTTGAATGCTCCAAAAACATTCTGAGGTAGACGTCACCTGACGTCAAAACTCGCATCAACTCATGGAATAGAAAGCTGAAACTAAGAAGTATATGCCGCGGCCTGTTCTCCAAACCTGTTTTACCAGGTCTGGAGTACCACTAATATGAACATAAATACCTGAATGTAGTCTACACAAAGACACACAAAAAAACTCTATATAACAGTCTGAAAACAGCACCACAGATGCAAACAACAAGTCAAGTTATTATGTCATATGCACATGATACACCATAGAGTACAGTCCAACGAATGTCTTCGCCACTCGCAACAGTAAAAATCATTTTTAAAATGTAAAAAAGCTTAAGCTAAATAGAGGAAAATGTAGAGATAATAAAAGCAACATCTCATATTGAATTGACCTGAGCATTGAATCAGCAGCCACACTCACAGGAAGAACAGTGCTCCAGGATCCCACTCACAGGTATACCATGCCTCAGAGATCCCCCACCAGTCCTGGATGGGCCCACCATCAGGACCCCAGGCCCTCGAACCCACCACAGGGCGTACCGCCGCCCCCCAACCTCTTAAGGTGAAGCTGCCTGATTTCTTCACTCAGGGACCCACCTAGGCCGGCACAGCCCACTCAAGAGACCCACCACAGGGCACCTCGGTAAGGTGGCCGATTCCTGCAACGAGTGGGGCGCACCTAAGGGAAACCGTCAACCCCCTCGTAGGAACTGGTGGGCTGACACGTTCTTTGTGTTATGGTGTTGGCTGCTGATTCATGCTCAGGTCAATTCATTGATGTATGTCGCTTATTCTCATTACTCATACCATTTCCTCTATTTTAATTTAAGCTTTTTACATTTTTAAAATGATATTCTTACGTTGTCGAGTAGGAACATTCGTTAGACTGTACTCTTATGTTTCATCATGTGATTATGAACAAATAAACTTGACCCTTGCTTGTTTGATCTGTTAGACGTTTATTTTTGTGTGTCTTTTGTGTAGACTACATTCAAGGTTTATATGGTTTATATTATTGTACTCCAGACCTGGTAAACAGTTGAGAACAGGCCGGATATTCTTCTTAGTTCAGGCTTTCATTCCATGAGTTGATGCGAGTTTTGACGTCAGGTGACAGTCTACCTCAGATGTTTTTGGAGCATTCAAGTACTTTTAGTCGTTTGCTTTTGATTTAGATAGTATTTAAACCCAGGAAGTTCTGTTGACACCGGGACTATCTATCCCTGGTTCAGGTCCGCGGCCGGCTTGGCCTGGTCAGGTCCGGCCCGGTCTGGCCTGTCTGGTCGGCTCCGTCTGGCCTGGTCAGGTCCGGCCCGGATCTGCCCGTCAGGTCCGGCCGCGTCTACCCTGATCGTGGTCCGCCCGTCTAGCCTGGTCTTGCCGGTCTGGTCCGGGCCCGTCTTCCCTGCTCTGGTCCGGCCCGGTCCTTCCCTGGTCGATCCGGCCCGTCTTCCCTGTCAGGTTCGGCCGGTCTTTCCTGGTCTGCGTCCGGCCACGGATGTAGGCCCTGCGATCCAGTGGTCCGAGGCCCGAATCTCCTGCTGGTCCGCGCCCGGTCTTCCCTGGCTCTGGTCCGCCGGTCTTCCCGTGCGTCAGGTTCGGCATTCTCTGGTCCGGCCGTCTTACTCTGGTCAGGGTCCGTCCTGGTCTGGTCTGGTCCGGCCCGGTCCTGGTCTGGTCCACGGCCCGGTCTCCCTTGGTCCCTGGTCCGGTCCCTGGTATAGGCCTGTCAGTCCGGCCCGGTTCATTCCCTGGTCAGGCTCCGGCCGGTCTTCCTCGTCTGGTTACGCCGGTTTTCACTGGTCGGTCCGGCGATGCTGGTCATCGCCTGTCAGGCCGGCCTTCGGTCTAATGGGCGGCAGGCTGTTCTGTCCGCGCCCGGTCTTCCCTGGTACTGGTCCAGCCGGTCTGGCCTCGGCCTGTCTGGCCCGGTCTTCCCTGGTCTGGTCAGGCCCGATATGCCTGGTCTGGTTCCGGCCCGGTCTGGCCCCTTTTCCTGCTATAACGTGTACGCTGCGAGTCGGAACCAACGTACAGGGAGTGAAATAATTTAATAAATAAACGAACATGGTATAAACCAAGAAACCACGATGTAGCGTACAGACATACTATAACAAGCAGAAGTCAATAACCACCTGAAGGAAAGAACCAAAGGCGAGTGAACAGATATAGCAGAGGTAATCAGGACAGGTGATGGAGTCCATGAGCGGCAGGTGGCGATAACGATGGAGCGCCAGGAGAGGAGGCAGCTGTTCCTTTAGAAGATCACAGTAACAGACTTACGGAAAGCTGCTGTTGTGACTGTGTTACGGATGCAGATTAACAGAAGCTTTGGCAAAACAGTACAGGGTACCACTTACAATACACAGATGCGTATAAATGCATATATGGTGTCGAGATATATATGTCTTCCATCTCACACACAAAGACAACCTCGACGTCTCATAACACAGCTGAACAACAAGGGTTATAAAGTAGCCCAGAAAAAGTTTAACTTCCAATCCACTCCTCTTCAGATGGCTGTCTCAGTCTCGTCAAGCATGAGTGTTCCCCTCCACGTGTGGTGGTGTGTGTGTGTGTTGTGTGTGTGAGTTGGTTGTGTGTGTGATTGTGGTGTATGTGTGTGTGTGTGTTGCGTGGGTGGCAAACATAGCAGTGCGTGTGCTGCGCTGCGCATGTGTGATGCGATGTGTCTGTGTGTGTGTGTGGCGTGTGCGGCGCGTGCTGTGTGTGTTGCGCGTGCGTCGTGTGCAGGGCAATGCGTGTGGCGTGTTGCGCTGGCGTGATGCATGTTGTTGCTGCGTGGTGTGTTTGTTTGTGCAGATATTTGCCACTGATGCTCTCAAACTAAGTCTGTGACAGCCTGAACATGGAGACTGAAGGTTACAAAAACGACGATTTCGACACCTGATAGGTTGAACTCTGATACGCCTCAGTGGTGACACATATCTGTTCTAATAAGTCCTTCCAGGGGGGGGAGGAGTCCAATTAAATCGCATTCAAAAACTCACATAATCCAACCTAGCACATACTTGATTCCACAATCCATCATTGTTCCTGGCAGGCTTCACAAAAAACCTTTGAGAACCACAACAATGATAAATGAGAATGGAGCGATGTGATTTATTCTGCTACACACAGCATGACTAACACAAGGCTGATATCCCAAAATGGAAAGGCACTAGTACCTAACGTATCTAGAACATAACTCTTTTTTTGTGCACTTTAAATAGGATATAATGATCATTTGAGGATACAGGGCAGACAGACATAACGCTGTTTCCACAGTCCAAACAACGAGAGTCATGCGGAGGGAATGAGACTAGCCCTATCGTACAATTAACTCCTTACAAACAACGCGTTTAAAAGCTTAGCTCCGACAATGACTTATTCTCTCCAATACAGATTCAAATTGCCTGGGAAAAGCCAGTACCGGAAAATATTCAGGGATTTAGTCCAGCTTTGGTGATGGCCACGGGCTATCAGAGCGAGCAGACGGAACTAGCCGTGTAACCTACACAACAGGCAGATCGATTAACAGAAAGTTCCCCCTCCTCCCAATCATGATATCTAATTGGTAGTTCAGTCTTGTCTCATCCTGCAACTCCCCTACGGGACTCGGGAGAGGCGGAAAGGGTCGAGAGCCGTGCGTCCCTACAAACACACCCATCACTCTCTATCTGAATACCATAGCTCCAATGTGAATACACCAATTGAACTGCCCAATGTGATCCAATACCATTATCATACCAATGAAACACCCTGCAAATCTAGCATGATAAACCATAGTACATACCAGTAGATCTACCCAATGCGCCAGTAATACCAAACACGTCAGTAACTAACCAGTAGATCCAATGTAAACCATACCCATCGACAACACCCAATGTGCCTAACATGTAATACCATACCAAGTTCATGTAATACCATACCAATGTGATATAACCCGATAAACCCAATGTAACCAGAATACCTAACCCAGTTTACTAACCCAATCGAACCCAATACCAATAGAATAACAGCATACATAACCAAATTGATCCAATACCAAGTGATCACACTGTAACTACCCATAGACAACCCCAATGTAGATAATACCCATAGATCTAACCAATGTAGACTAACCATGGTTCCTACATTAAACCGACCCAATTAGATACCATAACCCAATTAGAACTAACCCAATGTTACCATAACCCAATGTAGATACCATTAACCCAATGTATCAGTAACCAATGAGTCCTAACCAAAGTAATAAACCATGTATACAACCCAATGTAGTACATACCATGAATACAACAATGTAATACCATAACCCAATGTATGTTACATAGAACCCAATGTATACCATAACCCAATGTAGTACCATACCAACTGTAGATACCATAAACCAATGTAATGACCATACCCCAATGTAGATACCTACCGATTCCATAACCAATGTAGAATACCATAACCCAATGTAATAAGTTACCACTAAACCCAATGACATAACATTGAATACCATTAACCACAATGTTGAATTACCATAACCCAATGTAGATCACCAATAACCCAATTAGTTTACCATAACCTAACCTAACCAATGTAGATACCATAACCCAATGTAGGACTTACCATAACCAGAACCATGCAATTAGGTTAATAACCCAATTAACCGCCAATGTAGATACCAGTAACCCAATTACGCAATACAATGAGACTACCACTCAACCCAATGTATGTACCATAACCCAATGTAGTACATACCTGAGAACATAACCCAATGTAGTTACACATACCCAATGATATAAAATGATTACCACTAAACCCAATGTAGCATACCCATTAAATACAAACCAATGTAAATACCCATAACCAATGTAATACCATAACCCAAGTGTACTACAAGAGGATACCCCAGTAAACCCACATGTTAATACCATATACTCCAGTGACATCATGTAGTTACCATCCAATTACGAACCAACAATGTAGTAACTAACCAATGTAATACCTACCACATGTAGATACCATAACCCAATGTTAACCAAACCCAATGTAAGATTACCATACCCAAGTAGCTAATACCATGATACATACCCAATGTAGATACCAAAACCCAAATGTACTTACCATAACCCAATGAATACATTAGCCATACTTAAGTACAACGCCCAATGTAGAGTACCATAACCATGATACGCATAACCCAATGAGTTACCATACCCAATGTAGTAATACCACTAACCCAAATGTAGACAAACCAATGGATAACCATGCCAATGACGATACCATAACCATCGATCATGCCAATAGATACCATAACCCAATGATCAACAGTATTACCATAACCCAATGTAGTTACAGTAACCCAATGTAATGACCCATAGCCCAATTAGATACCATAACCAATCTCCTCTCTTCCCTCTGAACAGGCCAGTCCAGTACCCTCTGAACAGGCCAGTCCAGTACCCTCTGAACAGGCCAGTCCAGCACCCTCTGTGTGTGTGTGTGTGTGTGTGTGTGTGTGTGTGTGTCAGCGAGTGTGTAGTCCACATAACCAGTCTCGTTATTGCCAACGTGCAGTGGGATTTTTTGTGTATTTTTTGTTGTTGTGCCCAGTCATGTATGGTTGTAATTTTAAAATATATATAATAATCATGTTTGTGTCAGGCCGAGAAGGGCAAAGCTACAGCTTATGACTTATGGCAGCAGTGTTGGAACAGTAGGCTGGTGGTGAACATGAACTTTCAATTTGTTGGAGGTGGGCCCTGAGGTGGGTTCTGAGGTGGGCCCTGAGGTGGGTCCTGAGGTGGGCCCTGTGGTGGGCCCTGTGGTGGGCCCTGTGGTGGGCCCTGAGGTGGGCCCTGTGGTGGGTCCTGAGGTGGGTCCTGAGGTGGGTCCTGAGGTGGGT
>NW_019943958.1:87058-93820 GCF_002910315.2 Salvelinus sp. IW2-2015
GGTGGGTCCTGAGGTGGGCCCTGAGGTGGGTCCTGAGGTGGGTCCTGAGGTGGGTCCTGAGGTGGGCCCTGAGGTGGGTCCTGAGGTGGGTCCTGAGGTGGGTCCTGAGGTGGGTCCTGAGGTGGGTCCTGAGGTGGGCCCTGTGGTGGGTCCTGAGGTGGGCCCTGAGGTGGGTCCTGAGGTGGGCCCTGAGGTGGGTCCTGAGGTGGGTCCTGAGGTGGGCCCTGTGGTGGGTTCTGAGGTGGGTCCTGAGGTGGGCCCTGTGGTGGGTTCTGAGGTGGGTCCTGTGGTGGGTCCTGACACTGTTCTTGTGGTGTTGGCTGCTGATTCATGCTCAGGTCAATTCAATTGAGATGTTTGCTTATTTATACTCTACATTTGTCCTCTATTTTATTAAGCTTTTTTACATTTTTTAAAATGATTTCTTACTGTTGTCGAGTGGGAACATTCGTTGGACTGTACTCTATGTGTATCATGTGCATATGACAAATAAACTTGACCTTGCTTGTTTGATCTGTGATCTGTTTCAGACTGTTTAGAGTTTTTTGTGTGTCTTTTGTGTAGACTACATTCAGGTATTTATGGTTTCATATTAGTGTACTCCAGACCTGGTAAACAGGTTGGAGAACAGGCCGGGATATCTTCTTAGTTCAGGCTTCATTCCATGAGTTGATGCGAGTTTTGACGTCAGGTGACGTCTACCTCAGAGTGTTTTTGGAGCATTCAAGTACTTTTAGTGTTTGCTTTGATTTGAGATAGTATTTAAACCCAGGAAGTTCTGTTGGACACCTGGGACTTCTTCCCTGGTCAGGTCCGGCCCGGTATGGCCTGGTCAGGTCCGGCCCGGTCTGGCCTGGTCTGGTACGGCTCGGTCTGGCCTGGTCAGGTCCGGCCCGGTCTGGCCCGGTCAGGTCCGGCCCGGTCTACCCTGGTCTGGTCCGGCCCGGTCTAGCCTGGTCTGGTCCGGTCTGGTCCGGCCCGGTCTTCCCTGGTCTGGTCCGGCCCGGTCTTCCCTGGTCTGATCCGGCCCGGTCTTCCCTGGTCAGGTTCGGCCCGGTCTTTCCTGGTCTGGTCCGGCCCGGTATGGCCTGGTCAGGTCCGGCCCGATCTAGCCTGGTCCGGCCCGGTCTTCCCTGGTCTGGTCCGGCCCGGTCTTCCCTGGTCTGGTCCGGCCCGGTCTTCCCTGGTCAGGTCCGGCCCGATCTTCCCTGGTCTGGTCCGGCCGTTACCTGGTCAGGTCCGCCTGTCTGTCTGGTCCGGCCCGGTCTGGTCTGGTCCGGCCCGGTCTTCCCTGGTCTGGTCCGGCCCGGTATGGCCTGGTCAGGTCCGCCCGGTCTTCCCTGGTCAGGTCCGGCCCGGTCTTCCCTGGTCTGGTACGGCCCGGTTTTCCTGGTCAGGTCCGGCACGGTATGGCCTGGTCAGGTCCGGCCTTTCCTGGTCAGGTCCGGCTCGGTCTAGCCTGGTCTGGTCCGGCCCGGTCTTCCCTGGTCTGGTCCAGCCCGGTCTGCCTGGTCTGGCCTGGTCTGGCCCGGTCTTCCCTGGTCTGGTCAGGCCCGGTATGGCCTGGTCTGGTCCGGCCCGGTCTGGCCCTTCCTGTATAACGTGTACGCTGGGAGTCGGGAACCAAGTACAGGGAGTGAATAATTTAATAAATAAACAACATGGTACTAACAAGAACCACGAGTAGCGTACAGACATAAAAAAGAAACAGAGTCAATAACACCTAGGAAAGAACCAAAGGGGGAGTGACAGATATAGCAGAGGTAATCAGGAAGGTGATGGAGTCCATGAGGCGCAGGTGTGCGTAACGATGGAGCGCCAGAGAGGAGGAGCTGTTCTTTAGAAGATCACAGTAACAGATTACGGAAGCTGTGTGTGAGCTGTGTTACGGTGCAGATTAAAGAAGCTTTGGCAAAACAGTACAGGAGTACACTACAATACACGATGCGGTTAACATTGCATATATGTGTTCAGAGATGAAATGTGCCTTCATTCACCCACACAAAGAAACTCGCTTCATAACACAGCTGACAAAAGGGTTATAATTAGCCCAGAAAAAATCCAATCCACTCTCTTCAGAGGGCTGTCAGTCAGTCATCGTAGCAGTGGAGGTGGTTCCCCTCCACGGGTGGTGTGGTGTGTGTGTGTGTGTGTGTGTTGTGGTTGTTGTGTGTGTGTGTGTGTGTGTGTGTGTGTGTGTGGTGTGTTGTGTGTGTGTGTGTTGTGTGAGTGGCGTGTGCGGGCGCCGTGTGTGTGTGTGTGTGTGTGTGTGTGCGTGGTGCGCGCGTGTGTGTGTGTGCGCGTGCGTGCGTGTGCACGTGCATGCGTGTGCGTGTGCGCGCGCCGTGCGTTTTGCGCGTGCGTGTGTGTTTGTTGTGCAGATATTGCCACTGAATGATCTCTCCAAAAAGTCTGTGACAGCCTGAACATGGAGACTGAGTGTTACAAAAACAGACGATTTCGACACCTGGATAGGTTGAACTCTGAAGCCTAGTGGTATACATATAGCTGTCTAATAAGTCCTTCCAGGGGGGGGAGGGGTCCAATTGAAATCCATTCCAAATAACTCACGATAATCCAACCATAACGATTACTTCATTGCACATATCTCCATCATTGTTCCTGGCAGGCTTCACAAAAAACCTTGAGAACCACAACAATGAGAAATGAGAGATGGGAGCGATGGTGTTTATTCTGCTACACACAGCATGACTAACACAAGGGCTGTATCCCAAATGGAAGCCTACTGAGTACCATAGCAGGTCATAACTAGTGCACTTTAATAGGGAATAGGATGTCATTTGGGATACAGGCAGACAGACATTAACGCTGTTGTCCACAGTCCAAACAACGAGAGTCATGCCAGGGAGGGATGGAGACTGCCACATCGTACAATTAACTTCTTACAAACAACGCTTTAGAAAGCTTAGCTCCGCACAATGGACTTATTCTCTTCCAATACAGATTCAAATGCCTGGGGAAAAGCCAGTACCGGGAAATATTCAGGGATTTAGTCCAGCTTTGGTGTTGCCACGGGCTTGCAGAGCAGAGCAGACGGGACTAACCTTAACCTACACAACAGGCCAGATCGATTAACAAGAAAAGTTCCCCCTCCTCCCAATCATGATATCTAATTGGTAGTTACAGTCTTGTCCCATCGCTGCAACTCCCCTACGGACTCGGGAGAGGCGAAGGTCGAGAGCCGTGCGTCCTCCGAAACACGACCCACGACCCTGCCTACTGAATACCATAGCCCAATGTGAATACCATGGCCCAATGTGAATACTATAGCCCAATGTGAATACCATAGCCCAATGTGAATACCATAACCCAATGTAGATACCATAACCCAATGTGAATACCATAGCCCAATGTAGTTACCATAACCCAATGTAGTTACCATAACCCAATGTAGATACCATAACCCAATGTTATCTACATTGGCTAGTGTAACTATTGGGTTATGGTATTCAACTCATATGGGATTATGGTATAACTACATTGGGTTATGGTATCTACATTGGGTTATGGTAACTACATTGGTTTTATGGTAACTACATTGGGTATGGTACTACATTGGGTTATGTAATAATGGTGTTTATGGTATCTACATTTCGGTTATGGTATCTACATTGGGTTATGGTAACTACTATTGGTTATGGTAATCTACATTGGGTTATGTATCTACAGGGTTTGTTTAATGGTTATGGTATCTACATTGGGTTATGGTAAACTACATTGGGTGTATGGTATCACATTGGGTTAGGGTATACATTGCATTGGTAATTCACATTGGGCTTTTGTACGTACATTGGGTTATGGTCATACATTGGGTTTATGGTATCACATTGATGGATCGTTATGGTAACTACATTGGGTTGTTGGTATTCACATTGGGTTATGGTACCTAATATGGTACTGGATAACTACAGGTATCGGTATGTACTACATTGGGTTATGTAAACATGGTATGGTAACATTGGGTTATGGTAACTACAGTGGATTCACTTGG
This sequence comes from Salvelinus sp. IW2-2015, assembly GCF_002910315.2. Classification (NCBI taxonomy): domain Eukaryota; kingdom Metazoa; phylum Chordata; class Actinopteri; order Salmoniformes; family Salmonidae; genus Salvelinus; species Salvelinus sp. IW2-2015. Next base: position 91,071 of record NW_019943958.1, read on the forward strand.
GTTATGGTAACTACATTGTTGGTCCTTGGCTATGGTATTACATTGGCATTATCACATTGGGTTATGGTATCTACATTGGCCGTATGGTATTACATTGGCGGTCCATTGGTATGTACTACATGTACAACATTGGGTTATGGTATCTAATTGGGTTATGGTACTACATTGGGTTATGGTAACTACATTGGGTTATGGTATCATTATCATTGGGCTTAATGCGTATCTACATTCTGGGTTACTTACATTGGTATACTACATTGGGTTATGGTATCACATTGGCTATGGTAATCTACATTGGGTTATGGACTACATTGGGTTATGGTATCTACATTGGGCTATGGTAACTACATTGGGTTATGGGTTATTACATTGTGTACAATTGGGTTTATGGTATCGCTACATTGGGTTTATGCGTAATAATTGGGCTGATGGTATCTACATGGTAGTGGGATCATGGTTATGGTAATCTACATTGGGTTTATGGTATATACATTGGGTTATGGTATCTACATTGGGTTATGGTATCTACATTGGTGCTATGGTAGACTACATTGGGTTATGGTATACTAACATTGGGTTAGGTATCACATTGGGCTATGTATCTACTTGGGTTAGTGTACTTACATTGGGTTATGGTATTACATTGGGTATGGTATCTACATTGGGTTATGGTATTCACATTGGGCTAGGTATCTTCACATTGTGTGTCTACTTGGGTTGATCTACATTTGGGTTATGGTAACTACATGTGGGTTATGGTAACTACATGCAGCTACATTTGGTGGAATACATTGGTTATGTATCTACATTGGTTATGTGTTTTAATTGGGTAGGTCTACATTGGGTTGGCTAATGGTTGGTATCTACATTGGGTATGGTATCTACGAATTGGGTTGGTAAATCTACATTGGGTTATGGTACTACATTAGGGTTATGGTAACTACATTGGGCTTATGGTATCTACATTGGCTATGTATCATACATTGGTAGGTATCTATTGGGCATGGTACAACTTGGGTTATGGTATCTACATGTGGTTATGGTATCCTACATTGGGTTGGTAACTACATGGTAGACTACATTGGGTTATGGTTCTACATTGGGGGTCACAGTTATGGTAACTTACATTGGATGGTATAATTGGTAGGTTAACTACATTGGGTGGTCTAATGTTATGGTATTACATTGGGCTATTGGTATCTACATTGTGGCCATGGTTAACCTACATGCGGTTATGGTATCTACATTGGGTTATGGTAACTACATTGGGTTATGGTAATCTACATTGGATGGTTCTAATGGTATAACTATCATTGGGTTTATGGTAACTACATTGCTATGTGTATACATGGTTATGGTATACTACATTGGCTATGGTTTATTGGCTATCGGACACATTGGTTATGGTATCTACATTGGGCCTATGGAATCACATTGTTATGGTTATCTACCATTGGGTTATGGATATCTACATTGGGCTGATGTAACTACATTGGGTTATTGGTATTCTACATTGGGTTCAAATGGTACTTACATTGGGTCTATGGTTAACTACATTGGGTTATGGTATCACATTGGTTATGGTAATCTACATTGGTTATGGTATTCTACATTGGGTTATGGTAACTACATTGGTTATGGTTCTACAATTGGGTTATGCGTATCTACATTGGCTATGGTTAACTACATTGGGCTTATGGTATCTACATTGGGTTTAGTGGTATCTACATTGGGTTATGGTACTACATTGGGTCTATGGTATCTACTTGGTGTATGTAACTACATTGTATGGTTTATTGGTTAGTATCTACATTGGTATGGTATTACATTGGGTTAATGGTATCTACATTGGGTATGGTATTCCATTGGGTTATGTATCTTACATTGGGTTATGGTATTCTACATTGGTTATGGTATCTACATTGGGTTTTATGGTAAACACACATGGGTTATGGTAACTACAATTGGGTTATTGGTATCTACATTGGGTTATGGTATCTTACAATTGGGTTATGGTTATCTACATTGGGTATGGTACTACATGGGTATGGGATCACATGGTATGGTATCTACATTGGCAGGCTAATGGTAGGTAACAGTTATCACAATTGGGTTATGGTATCTACATTGGGCTATGGTATTCACTACATTGGGTTATGGTATCTACATTGGGTTTAATGGTATCTACATTGGTATGGTATTCAATTGGTATATCTACATTGTATGGATTATGGAGGTATTCACATGGGTATGGTATCCTACATTGTTAGGTAACTCATGGGTTATGGTATCTACATTGGTTATGGTATCTACATTGGTTTGGATTCACATGGCTATGTACTACATTGGTAGGCTATGGGATTGTACTCTTTTTAGTATTACATTGCTAGATAATTGGCTATGGTATCTACATGGGTTATGGTAACTACATTGGGGTTATGGTATTCATTGGATACATTGGGTTATGGTAATCTACATTGGCTATGGTACTACATTGGGTTATGGGTAACAGGTTGAACTGTTATGGTAATACATGGTTAGGTATCTACATTGGGTTATGGTATCTACGGTAGTACTATTGGTTAGGTATTCAATTGGTTAGTAATCACATTGGGTTATGGTATCTACATTGGGTTATGGTATCTACATTGGGTATGGTATCTCATTGGTTATGGTATCTACATTGGTTATGGTAACTACATGGGCTATGTCACATTGGGTTATGGTACTACATTGGGCTATGGTATCAT
>NW_019943959.1:0-28023 GCF_002910315.2 Salvelinus sp. IW2-2015
AGAGAGATGGTAAAGTCTCTAGAGCTGTGAGTGTTTTCTGGTAAAGTCCTAAAATAGCTTTTCGACACGCTGGATTGGTACAACATTTGCACACATATTATGTTATTCTCCAAGCTCTGTACAAATTTGTGTTGTTCAGATCACTTGCAGACATTTTCAAGGTCTTCGACCATATGAGTGTTCCAAGTAGATTTAAGGTCAAAACACTGTACACTAGCAGCCACTCCAGGAAACATCATAATGTCTCATTGGTAAGCAACTTCAGTGGCTAACTTGGGCCTTCGTGTTTCGGCTCATTGTCGCTCTGCTGTAAGGTGACTATTCGTCTCCCCAGTGTTCTCTTAGAGAAGCAGACTGAGCGGAGCCTCCCGGGTGGGCGCAGTTGGCTCTAGACACTGCATCGCAAAGTGCTAGCTGCCGCAGCCAGTAGTCTTCTGTGTTTCGCGCCAGGGCTCCGCTTGTCGCACCGATTTGAGCCTGGCCGGGAACCGGGGGCTCCGCGTGAGGTGCGACGCACAATTGCATAAGCGATTCCGTCCGCGGTTTAGGGAGGGTTTGGGCCGGTCAGGGCGATCGCATATTCTGTCTGCATCGACACGCATACCAGCGCTCGTCCGTGCGTGCGGAGCTCTGAGGCCAGTTGCGCCTTAAACCAAAGGGGCCAGTACACGGTGTTTCCTCCGACACATTGGTGCGGGCTGGCTTCCGGATGTGGAGGGCGCGCCTGTATGTTAAGAAGCAGGCGGCTTGGGTTGGGTTGTGGCTTTCGGAGGACGCATGGCTTTCGACCTTGCATCTCCCGAGCCTCCGGTACGCGGAGTTGTAGCGATAGAGACAAGATAGAATTCTACTAGCGCATGATACCACGAAATGGGGAGGAAAACTGGTGATTAAAAAATTATTTAAAAATATAGTAATAATACTAATAATTAAAGAAATAATTAATAAAGCAAGCTGAACCAGGTTCTGGGACCTGTTGCCTTGTGCTAGCTCTATACCAAATCAAATCAAAATTTGATTTGGTCAACATACACATGGTTAGCAATGTTAATGCGGAGTGTAGTGAAATGCGTGTGCCTTCTAGTTCCAAACAATGCAGTAATATCTAACACAGTAATCTAACAAATTCACAACAACTACCTTATACACCACACAAATGTAAAGGGGAAATAAGAATATGTACATATACAGTTGAAGTCGAATTTACATACACTTACAGTGGGGAGACAAGTATTTGATACACTGCCGATTTTGCAGGTTTCCTACTTACAAAGCATGTAGAAGGTCTGTAATTTTTATCATAGGTACCACTTCAACTGTGAGAGACGGAATCTAAAACAAAAATCCAGAAAATCACATTGTATGATTTTTAAGCTAATTAATTTGCATTTTATTGCATGAGTATTGATCACCTACCAACCAGTAAGAATTCAGGTCTCACAGACCTGTTAGTTTTTTTTTTAAGAAGCCTCCTGTTCTCTCACTCATTAACCTGTATTAACTGCACCTGTTTGAACTCTTACCTGTATAAAAGACACCTGTCCACACACTCAATCAAACAGACTCAACCTCTCCACAATGGCCAAGACCAGAGAGCTGTGTAAGGAACATCAGGGATAAATTGTAGACTGCACAAGGCTGGGATGGGCTACAGGACAATGCCTCTCCCTATTACAGGGCTGAGTCACTGGCCTTACTGGTGCTCTTTCATGCCGTCCTAGGAGGGTGCGCTCACTTGAGTGGGTTGAGTCCACTGACGTGATCTTCCTGTCTGGGTTGGCCCCCCCCCCTTGGGTTGTGCCGTGGCAAGAGATCTTTGGGCTATACTCGGCCTTATCTCAGGATGGTAAGTTGGTGGTTGAAGATATCCCTCTAGTGGTGTGGGGCTGTGCTTTGGCAAAGCGGGTGGGGTTATATCCTTCCTGTTTGGCCCTGTCCGGGGGTATCATCGGATGGGGCCACAGTGTCTCCTGACCCCTCCTGTCTCAGCCTCCAGTATTATGCGCAGTAGTTTATGTGTCGGGGGCTAGGGTCAGTTTTGTTATATCTTGGAGTACTTCTCCTGTCTTATCCCGTCTGTGTGAATTTAAGTATGCCTCTCTCTTTCTCTCTTTCTTTCTTTCTCTCTCTCGCGAGGACCATGCCTCAGGACTACCTGCATGATGACTCCTTGCTGTCCCCAGTCCACCTGGCCGTGCTGCTGCTCCATTTTCAACTGTTCTGCCTGCGGCTATGGAACCCTGACCTGTTCACCGACGTGCTACCTGTCCCAGACCTGCTGTTTCAACTCTCTAGAGACCGCAGGAGCGTAGAGATACTCTTAATGATCGGCTATGAAAAGCAACTGACATTTACTCCTGAGGTGCTGACTTGCTGCACCCTCGACAACTACTGTGATTATTATTATTTGACCATGCTGTCATTTATGAACATTTGAACATCTTGGCCATGTTCTTTATAACTCCCCACCCGGCACAGCCAGAAGACACGGCCTCATAAGCTGGTTCCTCTTCTATCTTTAGGTTTTGCTTCTAGGGGTTTTCTAGCCACCGTGCTCTACTACACCTGCATTGATGCTGTTTGGGGTTTTAGCTGGGTTTCTGTACAGCATTTTGAGATATCAGCTGATGTAAGAAGGGCTATATAAATACTCTGATTTGATTTGAAATCAGCCAAGACTGCAGAAAAAAATTGTAGACCTCAACAAGTCTGGTTCATCCTTGGGAGCAATTTCCTAATGCCTGAAGGACCACTTCATCTCTACAAACATAGTACACAAGATAAACACCATGGGACCACGCAGCCGCATACCGCTCAGGAAGGAGACGCGTTCTGTCTCCTACAGATGAACGTACTTTGGTGTGAAAAGTGCAAATCAATCCCAGAACAACAGCAAAGGACCTTGTGAAGATTACTGGAGGAAATAGGTACAAAAGTATCTATATCCACAGTAAAATTAGTCCTATTTCGACATAACCTGAAAGGCCGCTCAGCAAAGAAGGACCACTGCTCCAAACTGCCATAAAAAGCAGACTACGGTTTGCAACTGCACATGGGACAAAATCATACTTTTGGAGAAATGTCCTCTGGTCTGATGAACAAAAATAGAACTGCTTGCCATAATGACCATCGTATGTTTGGAGGAAAAGGGGAACGCTTGCAAGCCGAAGAACACCATCCCAACAGTGAGCACGTGGGTGCAGCATCATTGTGTGGGGGTGCTTGCTGCTCGGAGGGAAGTGCACTTCACAAAATAGATGGCATCATGAGGGTGGGAAATTATGTGGATAATTGAAGCAACATCTCAAGACATCAGTCAGGAAGTTAAAGCTTGGTCGCAAACGGGTCTTCAAATGGACAATGACCCCAAGCATACTTCCAAAGTTGAGGCAAAATGGCTTAAGGACAACAAAGTCAAGGTATTGGAATGGCCATCACAAAGCCCTGACCTCAATCCTATAGAAAATGTGTGGGCATAACTGAAAAAGTGTGTGCGAGCAAGGAGGCCTACAAACCTGACTCAGCTACACCAGCTCTGTCAGGAGGAATGGGCCAAATTCACCCAACTTATTGTGGGAGCTTGTGGAAGGCTACCTGAAACATTTGACCCAAGTTAACAATTTAAAGGCAATGCTACCAAATACTAATTGAGTGTATGTAACTTCTGACCCACTGGGAATGTGATGAAAAGAAATAAAAGCGGAAATAAATCATTCTCTCTACTGTTATTCTGACATTTCACATTCTTAAAATAAAGTGGTGATCCTAACTGACCTAAAAAACAGGGAATTTTTACTAGGATTAAATGTCAGYAATTGTGAAAAACTGAGTTTAAATGTATTTGGCTAAGGTGTATGTACACTTCTGATTTCAACTGTAAATATATGGATGCGCAATGGCGTGCGGCATAGGCAAGATGCAGTAGATGGTGTAGAATACAGTATATACATATGAGATGAGTAATGTAGGGTATGTAAACATTATTAAAAGTGGTTTTATTTAAAGTGACTAGTGATACCTTTATTAAGTCTGTTTATTTAAGTGGCCAGAGATTTGAGTCTGTATGTTYGCAGCAGCCWCTCWATGTTYGTGATGGCTGTTTAACAGTCTGATGGCCTTGAGATAGAAGCTGTTTTTCAGTCTCTCGGTCCCCGCTTTGATGCACCTGTACTGACCTCGCCTTCTGGATGATAGCGGGGTGAACAGGCAGTGGCTTGGGTGGTTGTTGTCCTTGATGATCTTTTTGGCCTTCCTGTGACATCGGGTGCTGTAGGTGTCCTAGAGGGCAGGTAGTTTGCCCCRGGTGATGCGTTGTGCAGACCGCACTACCCTTTTATGTCTTTTTGTATTTTACCGTTATTTTACCAGGTAAATTGACTGAGAACACATTCTCATTTACAGCAATGACCTGGGGAATAGTTACAGGGGAGAGGAGGGGGGTTGAATGAGCCAATTGGCAGCTGGGGATGATTAGGTGACCGTGATGGTAGGAGGGACAGCTTGGGAATTTAGGCAGGACAACGGGGTTAACACCCCTTCTCTTTCAATAAGTTTCATGGGATCTTTAGTGACCACAGAGAGTCAGGACACCCATTTAACGTCCCATACGAAAGACAGCACCCTACACAGGGCGATGTCCCCAATCACTGCCCTGGGGCATTGGGATATTTTTTTAGACCTGAGGAAAGAGTGCGCCTCCTACTGGCCCTCCAACACCACTTCCAGCAGCATCTGGCCTCCCATCCAGGGACAGACCAGGACCAACCCTGCTTAACTTCAGAAGCAAGCCAGCAGTGGGATGCAGGTGGTATGCTGCTGGCCACCCTCTGGAGAGCCTTGCGGTTGAGGGCGGTGCAATTGCCGTACCAGGCGGTGATACAGCCCGACAGGATGCTCTRGTTTGTGCATCTGTAAAGGTTTGTGAGTGTTTTTGGTGACAAGCCAAATTTCTTCAGCCTCCTGAGGTTGAAGAGGCGCTGCTGCGCCTTCTTCACCACGCCGTCTGTGTGGGTGGACCATTTCAGTTTGTAGGTGACGTGTACGCCGAGGAACTTAAAACTTTCTACCTTCTCCACTACTGTCTCGTCTATGTGGATGGGGGGGTACTACCTCTGCTGTTTCCTGATGTCCATGATCATCTGTTTTGTTGACATTAAGTGAGTGGTTATTGACACCACACTCCAGGTGCCCTCACCTCCTCCCTGTAGGCAGTCTTGTCGTTGTTGGTAATCAAGCCTACCACTGTAGTGTCGTCTGCAAACTTGATGATTGAGTTGGAGGCGTGCGTGGCCACGCAGTCATGGGTGAACAGGGAGTACAGGAAAGGGCTGAGAACGCACCCTTGTGGAGCCCCAGTGTTGAGGATCAGCGGAGTGGAGATGTTGTTTCCTACCTTCACCACCTGGGGGTGGCCTGTCAGAAAGTCCAGGACCCAATTGCACAGGGCGGGGTTGAGACCCAGGGTCTCAAGCTTAATTACGAGTTTGGAGGGTACTATGGTGTTAAATGCTGAGCTGTAGTCAATGAACACCATTCTTACATAGGTATTCCTCTTGTCCAGATGGGATAGGGCAGTGGGCAGTGTGATGGCAATTGCATCGTCAGTGGACCTATTTAAGCGGGAGGCAAATTGGAGTGGGTCTAGGGTATCAGGTAGAGTGGAGGTGAAGGAGAGCCCACAGGCTTTGGTAGCGGGCTTTGTCAGTGGCACTGTATTGTCCTCAAAGCGAGCAAAGAAGTTGTTTAATTTGTCTGGGAGCAAGACTTCGATGACCGCGACGGTGCTGTTTAAAAAAAATGTAATCCGTGATTGACTGTAGACCCTGCCACATACGCCTCGTGTTTGAGTCGTTGAATTGCAACTCTACTTTGTCTCTATACTGACACTTTGCTTGTTTGATTGCCTTTGATACCATTTTTTTTCTCTTTTTTTTAACTAGTTATTGCCGATGACAAGCATACTCATAACATGATGCAACCACCAGCATGCTTAAAATTATAAAGAGTGGTACTCAGTGATGTGTTGTGTTGGATTTGCCCCAAACATAACGCTTTGRATTCAGGACATAAAGTTCATTTCTTTGCCACATTTTTTGGCGTTTTACTTTAGTGCCTTATTGCAAAAAGGATGCATGTTTTGAAATATTTACATTCTGTTCTTTTCACTGTGTCAATTAGGTTAGTATTGTGGAGTAACTACAACGTTGGMGATCCATCCACAGTTTTCTCCTATCACAGCCATTAAACTCTCTAACTGTTTTAAAGTCACCATTGGCCTCATGGTGAAATCCCTGAGCAGTTTCCTTCCTCTCCGGCAACTGAGTTAGGAAGGATGCCTGTATCCTTGTAGTGACTGGGTGTATTGATACACCATCCAAAGTCTAATTAATAACTTCACCAGGCTCAAAGGGATATTCAATGTCCTTTTTTGTTGTTGACATCTACCAATAGGTGCCATTCTTTGCGAGGCATTGGAATACCTCCCTGGTCTTTGTGGTTATATCTGTGTTTGAAATTCACTGCTCGACTGAGGGACCTTACAGATTATTGTATGTCTGGGGTTCAGAGATGTGCTCCCAAGTGGCGCAGCGGTCTAAGGCACTGCGCCTCAGTGCTAGAGGTGTCACTACAGACCCTGGTTCGATTTCCAGGCTGTATCACAACCGGCCGTGATTGGGAGTCCCATAGAGTGGCACACAATTTGCCCAGCGCCGTCTGGGTTAAGGTTTTGCCGGGGTAGGCCGTCATTGTAAATAAGAATTTGTTCTTAACTGACTTGTCTAGTTTTAAATAAAGGTTGAATAAAAAATATATATAAATAAAAAAAGATGTTGCAGTCATTCAAAAATCACGTTAAACACTATTATTGCACACAGAGTGAGTCCATGCAACTTATTATGTGATTTGTTAAGCACATTTTTACTCCTGAACTTATTTAMGCTTGACATTTTATTTTATATTATTTAACCTTTATTTAACTAGGCAAGTCAGTTAAGAACAAATTCTTGTTTACAATGACGGCCTACCCCGGCCAAACCTGGACGACGCTGGACCAATTGTGTGCCGCACTTTGGGACTCCCAAACACGGCCGTATGTGATACAGCCTGGATTCAAACCAGGGACTGTAGTGACGGACCGCTGCGCCACTCGGGAGCCCAGAAGGGTTGCATACTTATTCACATTTCAGCTTTTCAGTTTTTAATTCYTTTGTAAAAATGTAAAAGATTTTTTTTTATACTAAACAAAAAACATTCCACTTTGACATTATGGGGTACGAAAAACAAAATGTGGAAAAAGTCAAGGGGTGTGAATACTTTCTGAAAACACTGTAAATGGGGAAGTAACTGGAAATTAACACCTCCAAAAATAAACAGGACTATAATAAAGAACTCAACAGAAAGGCTTGGGGATGAAAATGAAGAAACTAAAACAAGACAGAGAGGAAGTTAGAACAGTGGGAAGAAGAGAAGGAGAAAGACAAAATCTGGTCAGCTGTGTTAAACAGTAATTATTGGGCTTTGCCAAATTCCTCCGCCTTTATTTGACCAATGGGGGGAAAAAAAATAGGGTGTGATGCCCACTGATTGCCAGTCACGTTTTTGTTTTGTTACCGGGCTGAAAATAGAATAAAACAGAAAGAATGAAGAGATGGCAAAAACATGTGCCTCATTCCACGGTGGTTTTGGGAGAAGACTGAAATCACGGACACAGTGTCTAAAGCCTTTTTCTGGGCCCATGATGTCATGCTTGTGCTACACTGAGAAAAGCCTTGGGATTAAAGAAACAGGGATATAGGATGCATGAAACCACAACAGGAAAAAAAGAGTGACTGGAATAGGTCGTTTTCTTCTGAGCGGACGGGTCAAGTGGAGACTGTATCAAGTGCTCTACCTGTGAGTGCTCTATCCTTGTTGTGAGTGCTCTTTACGTGTTAGTGCTCTATATGTGAACGCTCTCTACCTGTGATTGCTCTATCTGTGAGTGCTCTATATGTGAATGTTTTCTACCTGTGAGTGCTCTATCCTTGTTGTGAGTGCTCTTTACCTATTAGTGCTCTATCTGTGAGTGCTCTATCTGTGAAGGCGCTCTACCTGTTAGTGCTCTATCTGTGAAGGCTCTATCTGTGAAGGCGCTCTACCTGTTAGTGCTCTATCTGTGAAGGCTCTATCTGTGAAGGCTCTCTACCTGTTAGTGCTCTATCTGTGAGTGCTATCTACCTGTTAGTGCTCTCTGTGAATGCTTTATATGTGAATGCTCTCTACACTAGCACTCACATGTAGAGCATTCACAGATAGAGCACTCACAGAGAGCACTAACAGGTAGAGAGCGTTCACATATCTGTGAATGCTCTCTACCTGTGAGCGCTCTCGACCTGCGAGTGCTCTATTTTTAAATGAAGGTACCTCCTGAAGTACATACTCCTCGTCACCATTCTGGTCTCATTATTTTGTCTTCTGTTAGGGTGGCGGTATTTAATGAGGCACAATCAAGATGATATTCCACTCTCAGCTCATTTTTCATACCTCTCAGCTTGTGCTTTCAGTCTCTGATGACTGAGGAGGGGAGAGAAGCCAACCAGATACCCATACAGTCTCTTACAGAGACACAGGAGAGACTATGTGATGTCACTAGGGTAAAATTCCACTGGAGTGGCATGGTGACATCACTCACTGAGTGTGACAGAGACAAACAAACAGAGAAACACAGAGAGCCATAGAATTAGCATTAGTGGACAGGATATTCCCTCTCTAAACTACATGCTCATCACCTCACCTCACAAGTCAGTGATTTCCATCCAGTTCTCCTATTTATGTACCTCTGATGTCACAATTGAAACAGAAGAGGGAGACCAGAGGTGCATGTACCTCTAGCAGCCTCTGTCAAGGACTTACAATGAGCTCAGGTGAGGAAATAATCAATGGCCCCATTGATAGTCCCTATCAATGTCCCCATTGATAGATACACCATAAATACAGTGAGCTCCAAACGGATTGGGACAGTGACAATTTTGTGGTTGGTTTGTCTCTGTACTTCAGCACTTTGGATTTGAAATGAATTTGAGGTTTACGTGCAGACTGTCTGCTTTAATTTGAGGGGATTTTCATCCATATCAGGTGAACCGTTTACAAAATTACAGCACTTTTCGCACATATTCCCCCCCATTAGGGAGCCAAAAGTATTGGGACAGATTTACTTATACTGTATGTGTATTAAAGTAGTCAAAAGTTACGTATTTAGTCCCATTTTTCGAGCACACAATTACATCAAGCTTGTGACTCAACAAACTTGTTGGGTGCATTTGCTGTTCGTTTTGTTTTTATTTCAGATTATTTTGTGTGCCCCCCCCCCCATTTTGGAGTCACTTTTATTGTAAATAAGAATAGAATATGTTTCTAAACACTTCTACATTAATGTGGATGCTACCATGACTACGGATAGTCCTCAATGAATCGTGAATAATAATGAGTGAGAAAGTTTGACCCACTAATATCATTATTATCGTCATTATTAATAAATGATGAAGAGTGGGAAAAAGTAACCCGTACAAACAGTGTGCATTACAAAATATGAACAAGGCATTTGTAACATGTTGTGCTGAGGAAAAGGGGATATGGAATGAGAAACAGAGGCCCACACACACATTGAGGGAGTATGTTAAAGGTGAGTGTGTTTGTACTCTTCTCTGTAGCTTTACAGACATAAACACAGGATCTATATGAAGACCTCACGCTAGAATAATTCAATACCTACGGAGATCGATTCCTGGCCAATAACACAAATTGTGTTAAATTCCTTACCTAGAATGTAGCCACTGAAACTCAAATGCCTTTTACCGCGCACACACACACACACACACACACACACACACACACACACACACACACACACACACACACACACACACACACACACACACACACACACACACAACGTTGAGGTGCAGACACTGCTGGAGAACGAGTAAAAAGGTGAAAAACTCAGACTGTGAGAGCGGGGAAATGGTTAACGAGAGCCTGGAACAATCAGCATTTCCAGGGGAAAGTCCCCCCCTTTGTACGGTGAAGGCCTCAGGGGAGATGTTGGTATTAAGGAGACAGACGGCAGTCATTAAGTTCAGAAAATGTATTTAATGTCCCAACGGTCACCTGATACAATTGACGAGATGGCTAAGAAGCCATATAATCTCAACGTGATATATTCACTCTGAATGATGTATATATGCTTCATTACAGACACTGGGTAATATGAGTCTGATAACACTTTCAACAACTTTCAATTGAACAAAGACTTTATGTGTCTGGGAATGTCTGAGGAGATTCTGGAAGAGAGTTCTCTTATCTCAGTCGGAAAATACAGTTTCACACGGAATGGAATGACCTGATAATGTCCTTTATTACATATTGGGCTTCCGGGCTACCAGAGTAAAGGTCAATACAGTGTGTTCACAGCCGAACCCTTCAGTGGGAATCAGACATCAATTCTTTTAGAGGGGGCATGAATTACATGAGGATGGAGGGTCGGTGGTACGGAGGTTTTTTGCATTTTTCATACACCTAAAATAGCTTTTTCCCTGCAATCTAGAGTCATAATCATTATGCTTAATTCAAAATATATATATTTTAATGTCAAAATATATATATTTGTCTGCATAAGTTATCTAAGCATAGATCTTTACCTGTTCGATTGTTATTTTAATTAATGGACACACATTGATTCGTTAATTGATTCGTTAAGAACATCTCAATATACTCCACTGACATGCCTATGACAATACATCCACATTACAATAGTACACGGAATCACACCACACATCATCAATACAGGCACATATCATGGCATCATAATTAATACACATATATCATGATATTATATCATAAGGTGTCAGATTACATTTAAACCAAGTATTTTTCTGCATATCTAAACATAACTCTTGAGCTGTCTGTATCCTCTTGACTTGTTTTTATTTTTTAAAGAAACTAAATACACTTCTCTGCATCTCAGCTAAAATTTGGGTAAAAGATTTAAAAGAAATGTGAGTCTTATTCAGTACATTTTGTTATTGTTTGCTTTTATAAAGTCCAGCAACCCTGCCAGCAGACATGCCAGAGAAGATAGTTAAACAAGCTACTCTAAATTGATTGATAGCCTGGCTTGGTATTCTAGTGATGAGGTTGGGAGATTAGCTAGCCAGCTAGAAAGGTTATCAAAGCCAACTTCATGAAACTGCTAGGTGGCTACTGGCTAGTAATACAGAGACTAAACAAACATTGTTGTTTTATTTATTGATCAAGAGGGAATCAATAGGCTTCATAGCTTGATCAAATTAATTTACGAGCATAACCTCCTGGGAGTCCTGGTCATCACCGGCAGCTAAGCATAACCTCCTGGGAGTCCTGCTCATCACCGGCAGCTAAGCATAACCTCCTGGGAGTCCTGCTCTCCATCACCGGCAGCAAGCATAACCTCCTGGAGGTCCTGCTCATCACCGGCAGCTAAGCATAACCTCCTGGGAGTCCTGCTCATCACCGGCACTAAGCATAACCTCCTGGGAGTCCTGCTCATCACCGGCAGCTAAGCATAACCTCCTGGGAGTCCTGCTCATCACCGGCAGCTAAGCATAACCTCCTGTGAGTCCTGCTCATCACCGGCAGCTAAAACCAAATCAAACACTGTGTGTGTCACCCAACACTCTCTCCTCAGTATCTAGCATATTGCCTAGAATATCTTTGCTCTGTGTACCTTGGAAGGAACCACTTACTAGGGAGAATATGGGGGGGGGTTCTGTCAGTGTGCCCTCTCTGTCAGTGTGCCCTCTCTGTCAGTGTGCCCTCTCTGCAAAGTACAGCTGACAGATCTTTTCATAAATAATTGAGATAAAATACGTCCGTAAAAATTTTAGTAATTCATTTAACATATGACATTTAAAAAAAAAACTGGACAAATCTGAGGGGCATGTGCAGTTGTGCATGATGCATCTGGTAGGAACCAGCTCTCAGGAACGTAAAATTAGTCAATGAGTGTGTGAGTGTGTGCGTGCGGACTGTGTGTTTCTGAGCAGGGGTTTAGTCATGGGTGTTACAGTTGAGATTGTACTTTTCTCATGTCTTCAAGTTCCTTGGTGTCCACATCAGCAACGAACTATCATGGTCCAAACATACCAAGACAGTCGTGAAGAGGGCACGACAAGACCTTTTCCCTCTCAGGAGACTGAAAAGATTTGGCATGGGTCCTCAGATTCACAAAAGGTTCTACAGCTGCACCATCGAGAGCATCCTCACCGGTTGCATCACCGCCTGGTATGGCAACTGCTCGGCATCTGACCGTAAGGCGCTACAGAAGGTAATGTGAATGACCCAGTACACCACTGGGGCCAAGCTTCCTGCCATCCAGGACTTATATAATAGGTGGTGTCAGAGGAAAGCCCATACAATTGTCAGAGACTCCAGTCACCCAAGTTATAGACTGTTTTCTCTGCTACCACAAAGCAAGCGGTACCGGAGCGCCAAGTCAAGGACCAAAAGGCTCCTCAACAGCTTCTACCCCCAAGCCATAAGACTGCTGAACAATGAATAAAATTGCCACCGGACAATTTACATTGACCCCCCCTCCCTTTTGTACACTCTGCTACTCGCTGTTTGTTACCTATGCATAGTCACTTCACCCCCACCTACATGTACAGATTACCTCAACTAGCCTGTACTCCTGCGCACTGACTCGGTACCGGTGGCCCCTGTATAAAGCCTTGTTATTCTTATTGTATTACTTTTAATTATTATTTGGTTAAGGGCTTGTAAGTAAACATTTCACGGTAAAGTCTACACTTGTTGTATTCGGCGCATGAGACAAATAAAGTTTGATATGATTTGATTATTTTGGGCTTTCCTAACTATCAGTTTGCCTCCTACAATTTGGCTCCATTTCACACATATATACTTATACATCATAAACATTTTAGTTGGGTTCAATATCTTTATGAAAAATATGCTGCCCACGGAAATTCAAGGTCTCAATTTCGTGCTGTGTTGAATGCCATGTCATTACTTGGTGGTTGTTGTTTTTCAGACACAGTCATAGTTAGGCATCAAACATGGCTGCCGAAATAGTCACATGAATGATTGAGGCTCCAAACCATCACAGAAAATTCAGTTCTGCCTGGTCACAAAGCAGGGGAGGTTAGGCTTGGCTGTGTATGTATGTATGTATGTATGTATGTATGTGTGTGTGTGTGCGTGTGTGATTAGGTTTGGCTGGACGTAGCTGTGGTCACATCTTGCTCAGTTTGTCAGCAGTGTGGTTTTTGTCGCTTCTTGTTTTCTAAGATGGCTGCCATTCCTGTGGTCTTTTCTGTGTCTTCAGCTGACCTCAGTCCTGTAAAGGACATTCCTAAAATCACGCACTCCCTGACCTCTCACACTTTGACCTTGAATTAATAGATGTTTCCCCCTTTATTCCCTCTTCATCCTATACTAGCCCCTCCCATCTCCTGGGTTCACCCAATCAGATTCACAGAAGAAAGAGCAGAAAAGCCTTTGGTTATCATCACAAATATTTCAGAGGAAATTGATATGTGGTTCATCAGGTGTTTTATGTGTGTGTGTTTGCGTACGTGCATGTGTGCTTCTGTTTGTCTATTCTAATACAGTTTTCCTGAATGTTGGAATTCTGCTGAGTGTCCGAAACCGAGATCACTCTGATCACTGGGATACAGCATTCCGGGTCAGGGATAACTCCACCTCTGGCTCGTGTCTCAGAGTCTTGGGAATAGTTCTCCCTCTGATCACTGGGATACACCATTCCGGGTCGGGGATAGCTCCCCCTCTGATTCGTGTCTCAGAGTCTTGGGAATAGTTTCCCCTCTGATCACTGGAATACAGCATTCTGTTTTTGGGAATAGTTCCCCCTCTGATCACTGGAATACACCATTCTGTTTTTGGGAATAGTTCCCCCTCTGATCACTGGAATACACCATTCTGTTTTGGGGAATAGTTCCCCCTCTGATCACTGGAATACACCATTCTGTTTTGGGGAATAGTTCCCCCTCTGATCACTGGAATACAGCATTCTGTTTTTGGGAATTGTTCCCCCTCTGATCGCTGGGATACACCATTCTGGGTCAGGAATAGTTCCCCCTCTGGCTCGTGTCTCAGAGTTTTTCCTTTAATTATACCATTCCTGTGCCCGGCGTCCAGAGAAATGGGTCCAGGTCGGATTCAGACTCGGGGGATTGAAGTGGGAATTTCCTTGGCAGGGATATTCTTGGCTGACATTGGGATGGGGACCGCAGTGGCACGGGCTTATTGGCAGTGCTACCATCTGCTCCATTTATGGGCGGCAGGACAGACGGACGGCTTGATTACAGCCCAGCCATGCCCCTGTGTCCCTCTCCGCAACACACACACACATGCCAAGGTGTGTGGCACTACATGATCAGGCCAGGTCAAAATGTTAAGTCAGGGTATAAAAAGTTTTTTTAGGTGTGTAGGAGAGTCAAGGTAAGATCTACAACTCACAAAGAATACAGTTCATTCGGAAAGTATTCAGAACCCTTCACTTTTCCCACATTTTGTTACGTTACAGCTTATTCTAAAATCGATTAAATAAAATTTAAAAAATCCTCAATCTACACACAATACTCCATAATGACATCACAATACCCCATAACGACATCACAATACCCCATAATGACAAAGCAAAACAGGTTTTCAGACTCTTTGCTATGAGACTCAAAATTGAGCTCAGGTGCATCCTGTTTCCATTGATCATCCTTGAGATGTTTCTACAACTTGATTGGAGTCCACCTGTGGTAAATTCAATTGATTGGACATGATTTGGAAAGGCACACACCAGTCTAAATTAGGTCCCACAGTTGACAGTGCATGTCAGAGCAAAAAACAAGCCATGAGGAATTGTCCGTAGAGCTCCAATACAGGATTGTGTCAAGGCACGGATCTGGAAAAGCGTACCAAAAACTTTTTTGTGGCATTGAAGGTCCCCAAGAACACAGTGGCCTCCATTCTTCTTAAATGGAAGAAATTTGGAACCAGCAAGACTCTTCCTAGAGCTGGTTCACTCTGACAGAGCACCAGAGTTCCTCCGTGGAGATGGGAGAACCTTCCAGAAGGACAACCATCTCTGCAGCACTCCACCAATTCAGGCCTTTATGGTAGAGTGGCCAGACAGAAACCAGTCCTCAGTAAAATCACATGACAGCCCCCTTGGAGTTTGCCAAAAGGCACCTAAAGGACTCTCAGACCATGAGAAACAAGATTTTCTGGTCTGATGAAACCAAGACTGAACTCTTTGGCCTGAATGCCAAGCATCACGTCTGGAGGAAACCTGGCACCATCCCTACGGTGAAGCATGGTGGCAGCATCATGCTGTGGGGATGTTTTTCAGCGGCAGGGACAGGGAGACTTAGTCAGGATTGAGGGAAAGATGAACGGAGCAAAGTACAGAGAGATCCTTGATGAAAACCTGCTCCAGAACGCTCAAGACCTGACTGAGGCGAAGGTTCACCTTCCAACAGGACAACAACACTAAGCACACAGCCAAGACAACGCAGGAGTGTATTTTGCATCTTCAAAGTGGTAGGTATGTTGTATAAATCAAATGATACAACCCCCCCCAAAAAAATCTATTTTAATTCCAGGTTGTAAGGCAACAAAATAGAGAAAATGCCAAGGGGGTGAATACTTTCGCAAGCCACTGTATAGACTGGTGTGTGCCTTTTCAAATCATGTCCAATCAATTGAATTTACCACAGGTGGACTCCAATCAAGTTGTAGAAACATCTCAAGGATGATCAATGGAAACAGGATGCACCTGAGCTCAATTTCGAGTCTCATAGCAAAGGGTCTGAATACTTATGTAAATAAGGTATTTTTTATTAATCTGCAAACATCTCTAAAAACCTGTTATGCTTTGTAATTATGGGGTATTGTGATGTCATTATGGGGTATTGTGTGTAGATTGATGAGGAAATGTTTTTTAAATCAATTTTATAATGAGGCTGTAACGTAACAAAATGTGGAGAATGTCAAGGGGTCTGAATACTTTCTCAATGCACTGTATACCTGATCCTACATACCCCAGGCCTCTAGCAGGGAGTCCCACAGACAGACAGACAGGCAGACAGGGACACAGAGAGAGAGGAGTGAGTTATGAAATACCCTCTCCTCTCCTCAGCTGCAGTTGGAGGGGTCCTATTGATATACCAAAGCAGGAATTTGGCCCTCCACAATGGAACTTTCTGCCAAGAATTTGGCCTGCATGATAACATTACTCTCCTCTTGGAGAAAGCTTCAGGAGCATCTGTGTGTGTGTCCAGTGTACGTGTGTGTGTGTATGTGTCAGCAGGGTTAATGCTGATACAGTATGTCCTCCTCTGAGAACATCACAAACTCTTTAACTCACTGCTGGGCTGTTTGCCTTTTGTGGGCAATGGAAGGAGATGGTTACCAGAGCAATGGCATGTCTGAAATAGTGTCTGGTTGAAGTCTGTGCCCATTCAATAACAGATCATAGATTGACAGTTATGCCCAGAGGTAATCCATCTTGGTCTGCTAAAACCCACACAGACAAATAGATATTACAGATAGGCCTAAGTTGAATGGCAAACACACCCAGTAGGTAAGGCATTACAATGATGGAACAATTATGGCATAATTAGTAGGTCACACCCGTGGACAGTGTCAGAGACTAACCGGTCATTGTTATTCACTGTTGGCAATAACAAAAGCATCACAAACTAACCCACCAAAAACAATTTATTGTTGAAGATTGAATAGTTATCTCTGCAACTAGTACCTTTGGGTTGGTGTCCACCGGCCCAGATAAGTCCTCTTGTACCAAATTCCACTTAAGTCAAGACTACGATAGTGTGGGTATCAAAGTTGTCAGATGACTATGGTAGTACCACAGATGACTCAATTTAAATCTGAAGTCACAGGCATGTCATTCAAGTTCAGTCTAACTTAGTCAATAACTAAATATGTGATTTCAACTAACTGAACCAGAATTAAACCTAAACCTACAAGTGATTGAAATATACACTAGATGACAGCCAGGGGGCGCAGTTAAGCCACCACACCTCCATCTTGGTACTCCCAATCCGTTAAAAAAAACATTTGAGAATCTATAGAAATGTATTTATTAATGTCTACATTTGTTTTTGCGACGTTTATTATATTACAGACACCTTAATACATACTTTTAAATTATATTATGTGAGCTAAACAAACAAATAAAAAATATTTGTTTTAAAATTTAAGTACACTTTTAGAAAGTTCTACTTTTACTGTCCCCACAACAACAAAAATACTTAGATACATGTAATTTTGTCCTTGAAACAAATATTGGACTTCTACAGTACTTTAAATAATATAGAATACAATTAATTCCTATGGAGGACTGCTTCTTCTGAAGAGGGCCAATATGGCCGACCTGTGGCTTTAAAGCCTCTCATTGGCCAATACATAGCATCAGCAATCCAGGGTTTATACACATCATTGAAACCTACCTGTGGATTAATTTGACCTGGGTCTGTGATACTAACCCGTAGTGAGAAGAAGCCTATCCACGGAGACGGTCGTCACTAGTTACCACAGCCACAAAGTAATAAACCCGATTATTTCTACAATTTATCTTCGTAAAATGTGGTCGTAAACTTAACCCTAACCACACCAATGACCTTATGCCTAAACTGAAATAAAGAACAGAAAGCTAATTTTTGTTTTCATGCATTTTTGTGATATAGAGAATTTTGACCTTGTGGATGTGGTAACTAGTGGAAATCCTGAAAGACTGATCCAGCACGGAAAGGGGATTCTAGGGTTTCACTCATGTTTAATGGGCTACAGTGAGTTCGTCACGCACCCATGCGTTGCTGTGCGTGGTGGAGAGCGAGGGGAGGCGTGCGCCACAGATAGGACCATAACATAGTAACAATGTAACGGATCACATCTCACATAAAACGTGTCACTCACAGACAGACTGTCGGATAGCTTCGAACTGAGTAGAGAAAATATGACAAAGGCCCTCTCTAAGTTGACAACTTTCTAACTATGAAAACCAATGTTTAGTGTGGCATAACACCACGGAGTTTCAGTTGGATATAGCCCAGCCTTGGCTACTGCTCAAATTCATCGAGGCTACATGCGACACGCGAGTCATAAAGACGTGGCATCATGCGCTGTCCATATTTCCGCTCGCTGTGTGACATTACACCATTGCTGACTAGGAAACCGCATTGCCTGCGGAGCCTGGGGAGACGCATCTCTCAGACAGAGCAACACGAGACACAGACACCATCAACATATGCTACACTAGCCTATTCTTAACACACCATCAACATATGCTACACTAGCCTATTCTTAACATGGACTACATAACAACAGTATGATATTGGGATAAACTGGAACAAGAGCGTCAACTCGTGGTGACATCGTTTCAGTGAATATAACTAAACAAAGTGGTACATATTCTTCCCATCTTTATAAATAACACAATGGGGGGGAAACTATTGACTGCTATAGTAAAATAAAACATCACAACTCATATTAAATTTATTCGGAAAGGAAACCTTTTCATTATAAGAAGCAGCCCTACTAGTACACACCTAGCTATAGCCTATAGAAATGGGCTAATTGATGCACAGTATTACTATGTTTTAGCGAAATGGGTCGTAAAATATTGTAAAAGCTGTCAAACAGGCAGAAGAGACAGAAAAAACGACTTTCTTAACATGAACCAAGCAAACCCATAAACTAAAAGTTTATACACTTACCAGATTAGCGGATAAATAGGGCTAAATCAGTGGTCTGGGACGATCATTGTCAGATATCCACGTAAACTGCATATATATATATAAGGGATATTTAAAAAAAACATGAAAATAAAATGCCGGTAGGAAGTAGGCCTACCCCTCGCGAGCTCTCTGTGATCCAGAAATGTAAACACAGTAAACTCTCTTGGTGAGTTTACAGGCCGCTACGTCATCGGCTGTAACCTGAGTGGAGTGTGCCCATGTTTTTTTTCCGCGCGCCTCCTCTGCTGTTGCTGAACTCATCACGAGTTAATGCGGGGAATCCACACGCACCGGGACGGAAACGCCGGTGAGTTAACGGGACCGGGAGCCATCTGTCGGGATTCACCCGCCTAGCCTCATAACAGGCTGCTCGCGAATCATCAGGGCGCCTAAAGCTTTGCTATGACCACAGAGGCTCTCAAATATAGTTTACACACACCTGGCCACCTGACTTTACTAACCTTACTGACTTAGCCAATACGCTGCTTGTACCAGACTACTAAAGGGCTTGATTAAATATCAATAATGTCTTTGCCAATGTTCCACTGGTCTGACTGAGTGAGTGAGAGTTAGTGACTGAGTGAGAGTGAGTCTATGACACACTATCTAAATCTGCAAAATCAACACAAAGTTGAAAATATATGATGGAAACAAAACTGCATGTCCTTTATAGGGGGTAGCCTATTCAAAAAGAATGCTTGCACTGTACATGACACCGGGCCTGAACAAACATATAAACACAACAATTTTACTGAGTTACAATTCATACAAGAAAAAAACATCAATAGAAATAAATTCTTTAGGCCCTAATGGGACATTGTCATCTTCCAGGAATTATGTACAGATCCTTGTGACATGGGGCCGTGCATAATCACGCTGAAACATGAGGTGATGGCACGACAATGGGCCTCAGGATCTCGTCATGGTATCTCTGTGCATTCAAATGGCCATCGATAAAATCCACCCTAAACATTTTTTTGTTAGGACCTGCCCATACCATAACGGTACCCACCACCATGGGGCACTTTGTTCACAACGTTGACATCAGCAAACCACACGACGCCACCTGCCCGGTACACTTGATACTTGGATCCATCCGTGAAGAGCACACTTCTCCAGCGTACCAGTGACCATTTGCCCACTGAAGTCGGTTACGACGCTGAACTGGAGTCAGGTCATGACCCTGGTGAGGATCAGCGTAGATCAGCTTCCCGAAGATGGTTTTGGACAGTTTTGTGAAGAAAATCTTCGGTTGTGTAAACCCACTGGTGGTCTCAGACAATCCCGCAGTTTCATCAGCTGTCCGGGTGGCTGGTCTCATACAAACCCAGTTTCATCAGCTGTCCGTGTGGCTGGTCTCAGACAATCCCGCAGGTGAAGAGGCCAGATGTGGAGGTCCTGGGCTGGTGTGGTTACACGTGGTCTGCGGTTATGAGGCCAGTTGGACGTACTGCCAAATTCTCTAAAATGACATTGGAGGCGGCTTATGGTAGAGAAAAACAAAATAATCTGGAAACAGCTCTGGTAGACATTCCTGCAGTCAGCATGCCAATTGCACGCTCCCTAAAAACTTGAGACATCTGTGGCATTGTGTTGTGACAAAACTGCACATTTTAGAGTGGCCTTTTATTGTCCCTAGCAAAGGTGCACCTGTGTAATGATCATGATGTTTAATCAGCTTCTTGATATGCRGCATCTGTCAGTTGGATGGATTATCTTGGCGAAGGAGAAATACTCACTAACAGGGATGTGAACACATTCGGAGCGTATGGAACATTTCTGGGATCTTTTATTTCAGCTCATGAAAGCAACACTTTACATGTTGCGCTTATCATTAAGTTCAGTGTAAGTCAAGGAGCCTGTCATGACCATCAGAGGGGTTAGATAATGCTTTCTAAAAGGATGGGATGCACATTCACTGTCCTCATTCTCTCTCCCTCCATGATTGAGATTTAATTCACATTCCCTTCCTCAACCTGCAGATGCAGCACTTCGAGAAATAGCCTGAAATATAAATAGCCCCCCCCCCCCCCCCCCCAACACACAGTCTTTCAAGAGCAGATTCTAATTAAGCTAACATTATTCTATTAAACAGTAGATGATTGTAAAAACCTAACATTCTTACTCAATACCTAAACTTTTCCACTGATTGTGAAAACCTAATATTCTCAATCTCTGAAATGTTCCAGTGGTCTGAGTGAGTGACTGAGTGACTGAGTGAGTGAGTGACTGAGTGAGTGACTGAGTGACTGAGTGAGTGAGAGTTATGTGACTGAGTGACTGAGTGAGTGACTGAGTGAGTGACTGAGTGAGTGACTGAGTGACTGAGTGAGTGAGAGTTACTGAGTGACTGAGTGACTGAGTGAGTGACTGAGTGAGTGACGTGAGTGAGTGACTGAGTGACTGAGTGAGTGAGAGTTACTGGAGTGAGTGAGATGAGTGAGTGACTGAGTGAGTGAGAGTTTACTGACTGAGTGAGTGAGAGAGTTAGTGACTGAGGAGTGACTGAGTGACTGAGTGAGTGAGAGTTACTGACTGAGTTGAGTTGAGAGTTACTGACTGAGTGAGTGAGAGTTACTGACTGAGTGAGTGAGAGTTACTGACTGAGTGAGTGAGAGTTACTGACTGAGTGAGTGAGAGTACTGATGAGTGAGTGACTGAGTGAGTGACTGAGTGAGTACGTGAGTGAGAGAGAGTGGGTAGTGACTGAGTGAGTGACTGAGTGAGTTACTGACTGATGAGTGTACTATGAGTGAGAGTTACTGACTGAGTGAGTGAGAGTTACTGACTGAGTGAGTGAGAGTTACTGATGACTGAGTGAGAGTTACTGACTGAGTGAGTGACTGAGTGAGTGACTGAGTGAGTGACTGAGTGAGTGAGAGAGAGTTAGTGACTGAGTGAGTGAGATTACTGACTGAGTGAGTGAGAGTTACTGACTGAGTGAGTGAGAGTACTGAGTGAGTGAGTGACTGATGAGTGAGAGAGAGTTAGTGACTGAGTGAGGAGTTACTGACTGAGTGGAGTGGAGAGTTACTGACTGAGTGAGTGAGAGTTACTGACTGAGTGAGTGAGAGTTACTGAGATGAGTGAGTGAGAGTTACTGACTGAGTGAGTGAGAGTTACTGACTGAGTGAGTGAGAGTTACTGACTGAGTGAGTGAGAGTTACTGACTGGGTGAGTGAGAGTTACTGACTGAGAGTGAGAGTTACGACTGAGTGAGTAGAGTTACTGACTGAGTGAGTGAGAGTTACTGACTGAGTGAGTGAGAGTTACTGACTGAGTGAGTGAGAGTTACTGACTGAGTGAGTGAGAGTTACTGACTGAGTGAGTTGAGAGTTACTGTACTGAGTGAGTGAGAGTTAGTGACTGAGTGAGAGTTAGTGACTGAGTGAGTGAGAGTTAGTGAACTGAGTGAGAGTTAGTAGCTGACGTGAGTGAGGTAGTGACTGAGTGAGTGAGAGTTACTGACTGAGTGAGTGAGAGTTACTGACTGAGTGAGAGTGGGTCTATGACACACTATCTAAATCTCATTCTTCTGGCAGACAGAGGGGCCTATTGCGCAACATGTTTCAAATCGGTCGTGTGTCTTCATTCATTCCAGTGTGTGAGCGTAGACATTAATTCCCAGTCCCCTCATACGAACACACAAATGAGGGTCATTCATCAGAGATGTTGACTTGGCTGTGTGTGAGAATGGTTTGTATGAAGCTCATTTCATCCAGGGATCTTCCCAGTACTATACACTGTGTTGGTACAGAGGACTTACAGTCACTGTGGTGGTGTTAGTGTCACGGGTGGGATCTGAACCTGGGAAAATTCCCTCGTGGGCAGAGGGGGACAGACTTTTAGGTTGCAGCCAGGGCTACCTCATCATGAGAGTGTGAGTCCTCACCTCTGCTACATTAGCTGCTGTAGTGATGCCGTCTTGCCTGAGATCTTGAATTAGAAGTTCGGATTCAGAGTTGTTCCCGTCCAGGTCCATGGATCAGTACTCTTCACTTCCTGGCTCTGAAAAACTACAGGGTGTGAAGACAGATGTCACATGATACGTTCCTACTCCCAGCGGCAGTAAGAACTGTTACAGACACCTGGGAGTCTGGCACCAGTGACATGATTTAATTCCAAAGAAGAACCCACAGTGACGAAACAGAAACAGCTACAGGAAGAAACTGTGAAGTAACCATGACAACTGAAGTATGACKATAGAAGCTGTCTAGTTTCTCTCTTTTGTAATTCTGTGACAGTTATAATTTAAACGTGACTGACAGAGCATGCCAGAGGAGAAGAAACATACACAAGTATATAAAAATATGCCATTCGATTCATATCAACAATTGAGGACKGTGGGTGCACTATTTACAGAAAGAAAAGGCAATATATACCAATATTTACATTWCACAATAAAGACTTCTTWCACACACTGGCAGAAAGGTTACTTACAAGAATTACTGAAATTTACTAGGATGGCAGCATGAAATTATTATGACGGTTGGAAGTAGTGTGAATGATAAATTCTGAATGTCTTTGCCACAGTGATATTCTACTAAATTCTGTTACTTGATTAACATGAAAGCTAGCATGGAAGTATTTTACTTCATTTTCTACAATGTAGTGTTTATAAAATGACCTATGCAGTTACTGTGAAAACAGAGGTGGGTGGGGACCATGGAAATATAATGGGTGGAAATATCTTCGCTCTAAAATCCACATGGTTCCACAATCTACCCAATATGACATCACAATAACACGGATAGAATAACCAACTAGAATTCCACACTTAGCAAGTCACAGGGACAGGCTGCTCCACTAATATACGTCTACACAGAGACACAGCTAGCAGCAGACGAGTATCAAAGGACCAAGTTATCCGATTATATTTCAGTCATTTAGCAGACGCTCTTATCCAGAGCGACTTACAGGAGCAATCAGGATTGTGCCTCGCTCAAGAGCACATCGACATATTTTTTTCTCTCACGTAGTCGGCACGGGGATTCGAACCAGCGACCTTTCGGTTACTGGCCCAACACTCTTAACTGTTAGGCTACCTGCCTCTTAACCGCTAGGCTACCTGTCGCGCCCGATTACCCGTTAGCCTCTTCATTGGCTCACAATGGGGGAATTAGCCTAATGCTGATACATTTGTTTGTAATGGTTGAAGGTGATGTCCCCAGATGGTTTGTCGGGGAGTTTTCTTGGCTTGGAGAGATTAAACACTATCTTGACCCTGAACCTGAGGGCACTGGTTTGTTTGTGTGTGTTGCTATGTAGTGTGTGTGTGTGTGTGTGTGTGTGTGTGTGTGTGTGTCAGAGCTCCTGTAAATCATCTCTTTGGGGCAAAGAAAGAGAGGAAAAGACATCTATAAATTAAGTGCTGTAAAAAAACAAAGATGAAATCAAAAACATAAATACTGTACAAACATATCTCTTCTACTACAGCCCCCTAAAACAAATGCTTTAAAACACACTTCACTGCGGTAGCGGGATGCTGTTTCTCTTTAAATAGAACAAAAAATCTTAAAATTATAAACACAATAGTGATTTAGGTGTGAGAACGAGGTGTGTGTGTATGTTTGTCATAGGCTATGGAGAGACGAGCTGTGTTTTATCAAACGAGTGAAGAAAGTGTGTGTGTGTATGTTTATATAGTCTTAGTAGGTACCCTTGCCATATATTGCACATTGGTTACTTTTATAATGTTTACTCTTTAGTTTCCTTGTTCAGAGAACAGAGACATTTAGTGTTCACTCCTTGTTCCATTCATGTCTCCTCCCTAGGATGGAGTGTTAGGCTGGCCTTGTTCCATTTTTACTTCCCTCAGTCCATCATTTGGCTGGTTGCAGAATTCACAATCTTCTTCCCATCAGTTCTCTCTCTCTCTCTCTCTCTCTCTCTCTCTCTCTCTCTCTCTCTCTCTCTCTCTCTCTCTCTACTCTCTCTCTCTCTCTCTCTCTCTCTCTCTCTCTCTCTCTCTCTCTCTCTCTGTCTCCTCTCTCTCTCTCTCTCTCTCTCTCTCTCTCTCTCTCTCTCTCTCTCTCTCTCTCTCTCTCTCTCTCTCTCTCTCTCTCTCTCTCTCTCTCTCTCTCTCTCTCTCTCTCTCTCTCTCTCTCTCTCTCTCTCTCTCTCTCTCTCTCTCTCTCTCTCTCTCTCTCTCTCTCTCTCCGGGGGCGGGGTTTGTGGTGGAGGGCCGGGTTTATGTGTGGTTTTTGCTGAGGGTGTGGGTTTTAAATGGGTCAGGGACTCTCATTGGCTCAGACCCGGGGCAAGGGCTTAGCTCACATCCTCCAGGGCAGTATGTTGCTGCTGAAGTGGTGGGTTTTGATAATGGCGGCCGGTTGATGGCTCAGACCCTCCACAGCAGTAAGTGGTTGGTACTGTCGCTCCGCCCCACTGTCTCACTGCTATTGGTCAGCCGGAAGTCCTCGTAGCCGTCGCCACCGGATATCACACCAACTGATTGTGTTTAACGGGCAGGAGGGCGGAGGCTCGCGGCGAGCGGAGTCCGGCCTCTGCAGACCCCCATTACCCCCTTCAACACCACTTCTGGGCTGGGTTGCCTAGGAGACAGAGACATGAATATGGAAGTACCCCTTTAAACATTGTATAGCAAAATTTGGAAGCAGAAATGGTGCGTGGAGTGACATGTTTACCTGTGGTACGGGGCAGGGGAAGTTAACGTGTTTACCTGTGATCGGCGGCAGGGGAAGTTAACGTGTTACCTGTGGTATCGGCGGGCAGGGGGAAGTTGACGTGTTTACGCTGTGGTATCGGCGGGCAGTGGGAAGTTAACGTGTTTACTGTGGTATCGGCGGCAGGGGGAAGTTAACGTGCTTTTACCTGTGGTATGGGGCAGGGGAAGTTAACGTGTTTACCTGTGGTATCGGCGGAGCCAGGGGGAATTAACGTGTTTACCTGTGGTATCGGCGGGCAGGGGAAGTTGACGTCGAAGCCTTCAGGTAGTTCTATGGAGTGAGGAACTCACATGGCAGTGTGTCTGTGAGCAGAGCCATGGGAGTCAGAGGTGACCGCAGCGTCCCTGACACTTCCAGGACTGACGGCTGGGATAGACAGGGTCAGACACACCCTGCACTGGTCCCGATCCACAGCAGGTCCTTACAGGCAGGAGAGCTGTATCCTCAGACACGCTGCCTTGTGTTGCCGGATGATCGCATCTGAACCTGGGGAGGAGGAGGAGAATGGTGGAGGTAAGGTGAGAGGGAGAGGAAGGAGAAGAGGACGAGAGAGCCAGGAGAGGGGAGAGGAGGCAGAGAGAGGGAGAGGAATGGCCAAGAGGGAGAGGAAGCCAGAGGAGAGAGGGAGAGGAAGGCAAGAGAGAGGGAGAAGAGGCCAGAGAGAGGAGAGGAAGGCCAGGAGAGAAGGCCAGAGAGAGGGCGAGGAAGGCCAGAGAGAAGGAAGAGGAAGGCCAGAGAGAGGGAAGAAGCCAGAGAGAGGGAGAGGAAGGCCAGAGAGAGGGAGAGGAAAGGCAAGAGAAGGAAGAGAGAGGCCAGGAGAGAGGGCAGGGAAGCCAGAAGAGAGGGAGGAAAGCACAACGAGAAGGAGAGGAAGGCAAGAGAAAGGGAGAGGAAGGCCAGAGAGAGGGACGGCAAGAGAGAGGAGAGGAAGGCCAGAGAGAGGAGAGGAAGGCAGAAGAGGAGAGGAGCCAGAGAAGAGGGAGAGGAAGGCCAGACGAGAGGGAGAGGAGGCCAGAAGGGGGAGAGGAAGGCCAAGAGAGAGGGAGAGAAGGCCAGAGAGAAGAGCAGGAAGCCAGGAAGAGAGGGAGAGGAAGGAAGAGAGAAGAGGGAGAGAAGAGGCCAGAGAGAGGGAGAGGAAGGCCAGGGAAGAGGAAGGCCCAGAGAGAGAAGAGGAAGGCCAGAGAAGGGAGAGGGAGAGCGCAGAGAGAGGAGAGGAAGCAAAGAGAGAGGAGAGAGAAGGCCAGAGAGAGGGAGAGGAATGCAAGAGAGAGGGAGAAGAAGCCAGAGAGAGGAGAGGAAGGCAGAAGTGGAGAAGAAGGCAGAAGAAGAGGGAGAGGAAGAGGAAGGCCAAGAGAGGGAGAGGAAGGCCAGAGAGAGGGAAGCGAAGGCAGGAGAGGGAGGGAGAAGGCCAGAAGAAGAGGAAGAGAGAGGAGAGAGCCAGGAGAGGGAGGGACCGAGAGGAGAGGCCGAGAGGGAGAGGAGCCGAGGAAGAGGAGAGGACGCAGAGAGGGGAGAGAGGAAGGCCCGAAGAGAGGGAGAAGGCCAGAAGGAAGAGAGAGAGGAGAGGCAGAGAGAGGGAGAGGAAGGCAAGAGAGAGGGAGAGGAAGGCAAGAGAGAGGAGAGGAAGATAGGGAGAGAAGGCCAGAAGGGGGAGAGAAAGGCAAGAGAAGAGGGAGAGAAGCCAGAGAGAGGGAGAGGAAGCCAGAGAGAGGGAGAGGAAGGCCAAGAGAGAGAGGAGAGAGGCCAGAGAGAGGGAGAGGAAGGCCAGGAGTAGAGGGAAGGAAGGCAGAGAGGGAGAGGAAGGCCAGAGAGAGGGAGAGGAAGAGGAAGGCCAGAGAGAGAGGCGAGGAAGAGAAGCCAGAGAGAGGGAAGAGGAAGCCAGAGGAGGGAGGAAGGCAGAGAAAGGGGAAGGCCAGAGAGAGGAAGAAGGAAGCAGAGATGATGAGAGGAAGGCCAGAGTGAGGGAGAGGAAGGCCAGAGAGAGGGAGGGGAAAGGCCAGAAAGAGGAGGGAAGGCAGAGGAGAGTGAGAGAAGGCCAGAGTGAGGAGAGGAACCAGAGAGAAGGAAGAAGGCCAGAAGAGAGGGAACGAGGAAGCCAGCCAGGGAGAGGAAGGGCAGAGAGAGGAGAGGAAGGCCAGAGAGAGGAGGAGGAAGGCACAGAGAGAGGGAGAGGAAGGCCAGAGAGAGGGAGAGGCAAGGCAGGAGAGAAGGAAGGCACGGAAGGAGAGAGGGAGAGGAAGGCCAGAGAGAGGGAGAGGAAGGCAAGAGAGAGGGAGCAGTGAAGGCCAGAGATGAGGAGAGGAAGGCCAAGAGAAGAGGGGAGGGGAAGGCCAGAGAGAGGGAGAGAAGGCAAGAGAGAGGGAGAGGAAGCAAGAGAGAGGGAGAGGAAGGCCCAGAGAGAGGGGAGAGAAGGCCAGAGGAGGAGGAAGCCAGAGAGAAGGCAGAGGAGAGGCGAGAGAAGCAGAGAGAGGAGGGAGCAGAGCGGAGGGTAGAAGCAGAGAGAGGGAAGGAAGGCAGAGAGAGGGAGA
>NW_019943959.1:30343-46313 GCF_002910315.2 Salvelinus sp. IW2-2015
AACCTCCCTTGACTCAGGGACTGATACGTGTGTGTTTGTACAACTATGCTCTGTGTCCTCAACCTCCCTTGACTACAGGGACTGGATACGTGTGTGTTTTGTACACTATGCTGCTGTGTACCGAACTCCCCTTGACTCCAGGGACTGATAGTGTTGTGGTTTGTACTCTATGGCTCTGTGTCCCAACCTCCCCTTGACTACAGGGACTGATACGTGTGTGTTTGTACCTATGCTCTGTGGTCCCCCAACCTCCCCTTGACTACACACGGGACTGATATGTGTGTGTTTGTTACACTATGCTCTGTGTCCCAACTCCCTTGACTTCAGGGACTGATACGTGTGGTGTTTTGTACCTATGGCTCTGTGTACCACCTCCCCTTGACTCCAGGGGTGGACTGATATGTGTGTGTTGTACACATGCTCTGTGTCCCAAACTCCCTTGACTACAGGGACTGATACGTGTGTGTTTGTCCACTAATGCTCTGTGTCCCAACCTCCCTTGACTACAGGGACTGATACGTGTGTGTTTTGTACATATGCTCGTGTCCCAACCTCCCCTTGCTACAGGGACTGATACGGTGTGTTTGTACCTATGCTCTGTGTACAACCTCCCTTGACTACAGGGACTGACTACGTGTGGTGTTTGTACACTATGCTCTGTGGTCCCAACCTCCCCTTGACTTACAGGGACTGATAGTGTGTGTTTTGTACACTAATGCTCTGTGTACCAACTCCCTTGACTAAAGGGACTGATACGTGTGTGTTTTGTACACTAGCTCTGTGTCACCTACCCTTGATACAGGGACTGATATCGTGTGTTTTGTACACTATGCTCTGTTGTACCAACCTCCCCTTGACTACAGGGACTGATACGTGTGTGTTTTGTACAGTCTATGCCTCTGTGTCCAACCTCCCTTGACTACAGGGATGATACGGTGTGTGTTTTGTACACTATGTCTGTGTCCCAACCCCCTTGACTACAGGGACTGATACCGTGTGTGTTTGTACACTATGCTCGTGTACAACTCTCCCTTGACTACAGGGACTGTACGTGTGGTGTTTGTAACTATGCTCTGTGTCCCAACCTCCCCTTGACTTACAGGGACTGATACGTGTGTTGTTTGTACACTTATGCTCTGTGTACGCAACCTCCCTTGACTACAGGGACTGATACGTGTGGTGTTTGTACACTATGCCTCTGTGTCAAACCCTCCGCCTTGACTACTAGGGACTGATACGTGTGTGTTTGTACACTATGCTCTGTGTCCCAACCTCCCTTGACTCCAGGGGACTGATATGTGTGTGTTTTGTAACACTATGCTCTGTGTCCACCGTCCCTTGACTCCAGGACTGCATAATGTCGGTGGTGTTTGTACACTATGCTCTGTGTCCCCACGCTCCCCTTGACTACAGGGACTGATACGTGGTGTTTTGTACACTATCTCTGTGTCCCAACCTCCCTTGACTACAGGGACTGATACGTGTGTGTTTGTACACTATGCTCCTGCTGTCCCAACCTCCCTTGGACTCTCAGTGGACTGATATGGTGTGGTTTGATCACTATGCTCTGTGTCCCACCTCCCCTTGACTACCAGGGACTGATTACGTGGTGTGTTTGTACCACTATGCTCTGTGTCCAACCTCCCTTGACTCCGGGACTGATATGTGTGTGTTTTGTACACTATGCTCTGTGTACCAACGCTCCCATGAGTCAGGACTGATATGTGTGGGTTTTGTAAATGATGCTCTGTGTTCCCCAAACTCCCTTGACTACAGGGACTGGATACTGTTGGTTGTTTGTACACTATGCTCTGTTTAACCAACTCCCTTGTATACAGGGGACTGATACGTGTGTTGTTTGTACAAGTATGCTCTGTGTCCCCAACTCCCTTGACTACAGGGACTGGATATGTGTGTGTGTACACTATGCTTCTGTGTCCAACCTCCCCTTGACTCAGGGACTGATATGTGGTGTGTTTGTACACTATGTCTGTGTACCAACCTCCCATGAGTCGCAGGGACTGAATATGTGTGTGTTGTACACTATGCTCTGGTGGTCCATACCTCTCCTTGACTCCAGGGCCTGATATGTGTGTTTGTACACTATGCTCTGTGTCCAACTCCCCATGAGTCCAGGGGCGGTGATACGTGGTGTGTTTGTAGCACATATGCTCTGTGTCCCAACCTCCATGAGTGCAGGGACTTGATATGTTGTGTTTGGTACACTATGCTCTGTGTCCCAACCTCCCCTTGACTACAGGGACTGATATGGTGTTGTTTGTTACACATGCCTCTGTTGTACACAACCTCCCCTTGACTACAGGGACTGATACGTGTGTGTTTTTTGTACAGTAATCTCTGTGTCCGAACCTCCCTTGAGTCAGGGACTGATATGTTTGTGGTGTTGTACACCTATGCTTCTGTGTACCAACCTCCCCTTGACTACAGGCACTGATACGTGTGTGTTTGTACCTCTGCATCTGTGGTAACAACCTCCACCATGCAGTCCATGGGACTGATATGTGTGTGGTTTGTACACTATGCTCTGTGTACCACCTCCCCTTGAGTCCCAGGGACTGATATGTGTGTGTTGTCACTATGCTCTGTGTCCGCAACCTCACCCTTACTACAGGACTGATATGTGTGTGTTTATGTACACTTATGCTCTGTTTACCACCCTCTTGAATACCGGGACTGATAACGTGGTTGTTTTGTACAGTATGCTCGTGTCCCAACCTCCCCTTGACTACAGGGACTGATATGTGTGTGTTTGTACACTATGCTCTTGTGTCCCCTCCCCTTGACTACAGGGACTGAATGTGTGTGTTTGTACACTATGCTGCTGTGTACAACCTCCTCATCGAGTCCAGGGACTGATATGGTGTGTTGTACACTATGCTCCTGTGTACCAACTCCCCTTGACTACAGGAACTGATATGTGTGTGTTTTGTACACTATGCTCTGTGGTACGCACCTCCCTTGAGTCGGGACTGATATGTTGTGTGTTTGTAACTATGCCTCTGTGTCCAACCTCCCTTGAGTCAGGGACTGATATGTGTGTTTGTACAACTACTGCTCTGTGTCCAACCTCCCTTGATCGGGACTGATATGTGTGTGTTTGTACACTATGCCTCTGTTTACAACCTCCCCTTTGAACTACAGGCGACCTGATACGTGTGGTGTTTGTACCATATGCTCTGTTGTACCCCAACCTCCCTTGACTACAGGACTGATATGTGTGTGTTTGTACACTATGCTGCTGGTGTACCACTCCATGAGTCCAGGGACTGATATGTTGTGTTTGTACACTATGCTCCTGTGTCCCAAGCTCCCCTTGAGTCCGCAGGGATGATACGTGTGTGTTTGTACACTATGCTCTGTGTTCCAACTCCCCTTGAAGTCAGGGACGGCTGATACGTGTGTGTTTGTAGCACTATGCTCTGTGTCCCACCTCCTTGAGTCCAGGGACCGCGGCGATGCAGATGATCTAGCAAGATGAGACAGCGATACAGGCCTCTACAGTGGGCCTGGCTCTGATGTTAGCGAGTACACACCTGGCCCACGTACATCACTGTTAACACCCACACCTCACTGCTTGGCTCCTCTGGAAAACTGGTGGCTGGGGGATGGCACAGGAGAACTGGGGGAGGGAGGGCAGGATATAGGAGGAAAAGGATTATGGAATACTTAAGTTAGGCGTGTTTCTCGACAAGTTGTCATGGGATGTAGAATGGCCTCGGTAACCACGTCACACAACCAGGGTGAGCTCAATTCAACTAAAATGACAATTCATAATCGAAAAAAGGGCATTTATTTTTCAAAAAGTAGAAGCAATTTTTTCTCTCCATTTTTTTCTCTCAAGAATGTTAAATTCAAATCACTTCCTGAATTTTGCTGCCTTCAAATCTAATTGAGCCAACCCTGCACACCATTAGGAAGGCTGGCGTCTCTCTTACCTGCATCCACTACGAGTCTTCATAATGGGGATGAGCCTTCAGGAACTCTGGGGTCCACTGGTCCTTATTCATTGCTACACACACAGGACAAAGGAAGAGATAGAGGTTATTAACCTACAGTTATGCTCTCAGGGAAAGGCTCTAGTGAACAATCCCTTTAATCCATGTTAAATAACATGAGCGTGTGTTTCCTCATACCCAGTTTCTTCTTGGCATCTTCGAAGGCCTGTTGGAAGTTGCTGCGTGTGTCTGGGAGTGAAATCGAACACGAAGCTGGTTTTGCCGAGGCGGTGGTCAGCTCAGCTTGGTGGGCAGGAAGGTCATACTGAAGGCTAGAGAATGTTTTCTTGCAAGCTCCTGTGGACCGACACCATCAGGTCCTTTATAACATCATCCAGAGACTGAGGGGAGAGAGAGAGAGAGAGGTTTGTTAACGGAGGTGTGTATGAGACTGCTTCTCAGAGAGAGAGAGAGAGAGAGAGAGAGAGAGAGGTTTGTTAACGGAGGTGTGTATGAGACTGTTTCTCAGAGAGAGAGAGAGAGAGAGAGAGGTTTGTTAACGGAGGTGTGTATGAGACTGTTTCTCAGAGAAGAGAGAGGTTTGTTACAGAGTGTGTATGAGACTGTTTCCCTGAGAAGGAGAGCGGAGGTGTTGTGTGGGGGAGGGGGACAAATGTAATTGTGTATGTGTGTATGAGATCTGTTAGACGACTATGAGACGAGTGTGTGTGTGTGTGTGTGTGTGTGTGTGTGTGTGTGTGTGTGTGTGTGTGTGTGTGTGTGTGTGTGTGGTGTGTGGTGTGTGTGTGTGTGTGTGTTGTGTGTTGGTGGTGTGTGTGTGTTACTGTGAGGGAAGCTGAGGTCTCTGATAGTTTGCTGATCTGTCCCAGTGTACTCAGGTCCTCGTCCAGTCGACCAATCTCTTCTGGATGGTCTCTTTGTTGGTTGCCTGGGAGGGGCCTAACATACAGGAACAGAGATGATGACATTTGACCTCGATACTCACAGGAAACTACAGATCCCATGAGGACTGGCATACAGGAAAAACTACAGTATAATTCAGACACATATAAACTACACATCCATGAGCCTTCAGGAGTCTTACTTTTCACCATCTCACGTCTCTAGGGGAAGTTTCCACAGGAATTTATATTTACTGGAAGTATCGATCACACTGGCAACAGAGTACCTGGAAGAGGGGGAGACAGAAAGACGAGAGGACAGGGAGAGAGATAGTTTAGTTATTTCTGTCTACGATGCAATGTGTATCAGGCAACACTAGGGGGCATCAAGTCTCCTTTTATTTAACACTGCAAAATGATGGGGTGAACCATAGAGAATGATAGAGGCTCTAGTTTTATTAGTATGGGCAGCGCCATTGAGGGCTTCAACTAATGTAGTCAACTGGGTGGGGCTTCCGACTTCATTGACTGATCCTTCGTGTCATCGGCTCATCAGGAGGGCTCAGCCAAATCGTGAAGAAGTAAATGGACTACTTCAAAATGAATGGCGCTGCCCATGGGTCAAATACACTATAATGGCACAGATAAAGTCTCTAATTATCTCTATGGGTGAACCAAGGGACCAGGATTCCTGTGTGGAAGCATGGTTTCGACTACTGCTACAGTCTTGCTTCATAACTGCAGTTTTAACTCATCTGGCCCAGAAAGGCAATTTCCATGGACGGACCCATAGAGAAGTCGTTTTCAAATCATTGTTTCCCCCATCACTCACCCAAAGATATTAACATTTTATATTCATCAAATGTCTGTCATGTTTTTGGATGACGTGATGACACTGTCCCGGGGCACACGAGTGCTGGTACGCATGTGAAGTCGGGCCGTGTAAACCAACCAGGATATAGACGGTCATGAATCGGCGTATGCAACGTGAGTAGATTAGTTGAAAACAAAGGTCGGCATCTTGGACCCAGTGTCTAGATCTTTTATACCTCAATGTGGTGAACGTAGGTGACCAAATACTTATTTTCCACATAATTTGCAAATAATTATAAAAAATCCTACAATGTGATTTTCAGGATTTTTTCCCCTCATTTTGTCTATCATAGTTGAAGTGTACCTATGATGAAAATTACAGGCCTCTCTTTCTCTCATCTTTTTAAGTGGGAGAACTTGCACAATTGGTGGCTGACTAAATACTTTTTTGCCCCACTATATGTGTATATGTGTGTGTGTATGTGAGTGTGTGTGTGTGTATGTGAGTGTGTGTGTATGTGTGTGTTTGTGAGTGTGTATGTCTCACAGGCTCATGGAGCTGCGTCTCAGGGATCCAGACTTCCTCTTGAGGGTGGTGCAGATGAGCAGATCACTGAAGAGGAAGAGAGAGCGGTCCTTCTTACCCCCCACGGTCTTCTGCAGAGAAAGAGAGACAGCGACAGACAGACAGACAGACAGACAGACAGACAGACAGACAGACAGACAGACAGACAGACAGACAGACAGACAGACAGACAGACAGACAGACAGACAAAGACAGAGAGAGTGAGAGAGACAGCGACAGAGAGAGAAACACAGTCCTATCCTTCTCATCCATTATCTAGATTGTAGATTGATATCTGACAGAGGTCAGTCCCACAGCAGAGCAGTCCCTCAGCAGAGCAGTCCCTCAGCAGAGTATCTATGGTCCCTGCTCTCAATCTCTATCCAGAAGAGCATCATAATAGCACACTGTCAATCTACTGTCTGAGTGTCTCAGACTCACCGCCTCCATCACCATCTCCTGTCTCAGGAACTTCCTCATTGGGTTAAGGATCTGTCAGCGAGAGAGATTAGAATCATTATTACAGTAGCATCAACTTCGAGATAGCAAAAGAAAGCACAGCGTATAACAATTAKACTTTTAAAACATTTAATTTAAAAACAGAACATATATATATTCTGTTTTTAAATGAAATGTTTTATATATATACACACACACACRACCGTTCAAAAGTTTGGGGTCGGCCACTTAGAAATGTCCTTGTTTTCCATGAAAACATACATGAAATGAGTTGCAAAATGAATAGGAAATATAGTCAAGATGTTCAAAAGGTTATAAATAATGATTTTTAATTTAAATAATAATTGTGCTCCTTCCAACTTGTGTTTTCGTCAAAGAATCCTCCATTTGCAGCAATTAACAGTACAGTGATCCTCCACTTATCGCGGATCGCTATTTCGCGATTTTCATATGCATTTTTTTTTTTTTTTTTGGTGCATGTGCTCTGCATTCTGATTCGCTAAAAACTCACTCCCGCTTCTTGTATCAAAACCTGCTACGAATTGTGCTATCATTTTGTCGTCTCGTGCAGTTATGTGTACGTACATAAAACAGCTTGGCAAATTTACATTAAGTTGGCCAAATTATCTTGTAATTTCGAACATCTCCTAAACCCATAATGTCGACGAAACGGCCTACACGCGAGTCACTGTATTTGTATACATGTAATAGTTGCTAATTGTAAAAAAAAAAAAAGTTTTCTATTTCGCGATTTCACTTATCGCGGGTCATTTTCGGAACGTAACCCCCGCGATAAACGAGGGATTACTGTATTGCAAAAAATAAACGTCCTTTTTCAGGACCGTGTCTTTCAAAGAAAATTCGTAAAAATCAAAATAACTTCACAGATCTTCATTGTAAAGGTTTTCACTTTTTCTGCGTCTCACGAATGTTCTTCTTTGTAATTCGAACATCTCACACTTAGAATTCTCTGTCCATAACACTTATTCCAATCTTCCCTGTTCAGTGTCTGTGTTCTTTTGCCCACTTAATCTTTTCTTCAGTCTGAGATATGGCTTTTTTCTTTGCAACTCTGCCTAGAAGGCCAAAACCCCGGAGTTCCTCTTCACTGTTGACGTTGAGACTGGTGTTTTTGCGGGTACTATTTATATGAAGCTGCCAGTTGAGTACTTGTGAGGCGTCTGTTCTCAAACTAGACACTAAGTACTTGTCCTCTCGTCAGTTGTGCACCGGGCCTCCCACTCCTCTTTCTATTCAGTTGTCAGCTGAGCTAACATGAGCAAAAGGGTTTCTTAATGATCAATTAGCCTTTTTAAAATTAAAACTTGGATTAGCTACACAACGTTCCATTGGAACACAGGAGTGGTGTTGCTGATAATGGGCCTCTGTACGCCTATGTAGATATTCCATAAACATGATTTATTTTTTTATCTGTCATTTCCCTTACAAGTCATTTACAAATTAACAATGTTTCTGATCAATTGATGTTATTTTAATGTACAAAAAAAATGAGCTTCTTTTTCAAAAACAAGGACATTTCTAAGTGACCCAAACTTTTGAACGGCAGTGTATATGTGAGTGTCCTACATCTCTGACGTGTTCTACTCCCTCGATGTGGGCTTCTATCTCCTGCATGACGCGTGTCTCTCTCCACCTCCTCCGCAGAGCGACGACCCTTATTGATCTTCTCAGCCAATCGCTTGATGTCTCTCTGGGCGTCCAATAGCAACGGGTGGTCTGGATGTTCCTCAGGAGTGTGCTTCAACAGATCCTAGAGAACAGGACACCACATTTTACTACCAAGTCAAAGAAGAAGCACCACCTGTAAAAGAATAGGCCTTCATATATACATGCTTATCTTCATCTTTCAACCAGCCTTCAACACTAAATTGGTTGACATTGTGGAAATAGCTAGGCCAGGAGAAGCCTGAGACTTGCCTAGGATTTATCCCAGTTAGGCAGAGGAACCATGGGATCCTGCTGGTCATCTATGAAGTTGAACATCTTGGCCATGTACTTATATATCTCCACCCACACACAGCAGAAGGACTGGCCACCCCTCAGAGCCTGGTTCCTCTCTAGGTTTATTTTCCTAGGTTTCTGCCTTTCTAGGGAGTTTTTCCTAGCCACCGTGCTTCCTACATCTGTATTGCTTGCTGTTTGGGGTTTTAGGCAGAGTTTCTGCATAGCACTTTGTAACATCTGCTGATGTAAAGGGCTTTTTAAAATACATTTGACTGATTGATTGAGTTTCGGGCAGAGTCGAGGGGACTCACCTTGACCAGCAGCTCATAACGGGGGATCCTCTGGACAGGCTTGATCATCAGATCACCCAGGGCCTGCTTCTCCTTGTTCTCACGCATAGTCTGGGGGGGTGGGGATAAAAGGAGACCGAAGCGAGAGACAGGAGCGAGAGACAGGGATAGACAGGGAGACAGAAAGAGAGACAGGGCGAACGGGACAGAGTTCTAGTCAGACATACAGTACATATGAGCCATACGGTGTGAATAACGGGTTCTGGTTTCTTCCACAGACTCACTAGATGGCGGTATGGCTTCCCACATTCTGATCAGTCACCTCTCTGTGAATCCGCGCATCACGGAAGGAAGGACCTGTCAAGACACTTTTGTAAAAAGGTCATTCATCTAGTTCTGGTCAATAGGTCAAACATCTATCTGTCAACATGGTCAAACATCTAGTCTGGTCAAAGGTCAACATCTAGTCGTCGGCTCACAAAGGTCAACTATAGAGGGGAGAAAAACAACAGCTGGAGATATAGGACACACACACTAGAACTATACACAGACAGAATGCAGGAACACCCTCCACATTTTGAGCTCCATGTCTCAGCTCTGCCAATCAGTAGCCATCTGACTAGTGAGGAAACTCGCCCTCCCTACCTTCAGGCTAGCTCAAACACTAACCCCACAACGCGAGCACTGCGTTCGTCACCTCTGGTCTCTGCTCTCCCACCCCTGCTAAATTTACTCAAATGTAAATGATTCACTTCAGCGGCACCTGCCTATCACACGTGTGGTGTGTGTGTGTTGTGGTGGTCGTGTGTGTGTGTGTGTGTGTGTGTGTGTGTGTGTGTGTGTGGTGTGTGTGTGTGTGTGTGTGTGTGTGTTTGTGTGTGGTGTGTGTGCTGTGTAATCCAAAAGAACTGGGCCAGACTTCCTCTACCTCAAGCCGGGTGTACACTACACGATATTTGACCCAATTAAGCTGTCCTAGAAAAGTTTAGGAGGTCCGGGAGATAACTCCACAGTCGTAGACCTACTCGGGTCAGACGTAAACCGAGGGCCTATCGATCCGTCTTTGAGAGGTCCCAGACATCCTGACAGATATTTCAAACATGTTTGATTTATCAACACAAAATCTTGCAATCTCTTGTAGTGTGAACGGTGCAACGAGTTTTAGAGAAAGGTGGATCAAGCGATATGTAGCAATAGAGAAGGACAGATGACTAGTACGAAATGATAGTATGTAGACTAGAGAAGGACAGATGACTAGTACTAGAATGAATATGTAGACTAAGAAGAAGACCAGAATGACTAGTACTAGAATGAATATGTAGACTAGAGAAGGACAGTGACTGTACCTAGAATGTAATATTGTGAGACTAACGAGAAGGACAGTCATATCGATCAAGTACAATGATGCAATATGTAGCACCTAATGTAGAGGACAGCGATGACAGTATCTAGAATGAATATGTAGACTAGAGAAGGACAGAGTACCAGTAAATGATGAATAGTGACAGAGAATCACTGTGAATAACTCGTCTCAGAGTAGGAGAGAAAGGACCATCCTAGGCTTCTATTGTTTACTCGAATGATACCTATGTTTAGCCATTCTAGCCGGAAGATCCAGTATGTCTTTGGTATCTTGAGAGAAATGAGATATGTTAGATAACTTCGCGCGGAGAAAGGACCCAGGATAACTAATCCGAGATGAAACTATGTTAGACCCTAAGTTCCAGTGATCCAGAAACAGATCTTGCCCTGGTACTTCTGAAAAAGAAAATCAGGTGGAACTCAGAGATAACCATTTGGCTGTATGAGACATGTATGAAGACTGTGCTCATAGCAATTAGTGACAGAAGGTCTACATTGTCAAGAAATGCCTGTGCAAAACACTATACAGT
Organism: Salvelinus sp. IW2-2015; assembly: GCF_002910315.2. Taxonomy (NCBI): domain Eukaryota; kingdom Metazoa; phylum Chordata; class Actinopteri; order Salmoniformes; family Salmonidae; genus Salvelinus; species Salvelinus sp. IW2-2015. The sequence goes on from NW_019943959.1 coordinate 41,186, forward strand.
CTCACTAGAAATTTACTTAGTGTCGACGTTCCAGACTACGAGCGAGCAAGCGCGCCAGTTGCTCAGAGTCCATAGGTGCACTGATGCACGATACTATGAGGCTGAATCAATGTATTTCACTCTCTTCTGACCTGCATCTGAAGACCAGAGCCTGAAAGCATTTACTGTACCCACTAAGACCCATAGCATCTTCTAGAGTATAGCGAGAGCATATACAACACAACAGCCAGGGATGTGTGTTCTGTTCTAGGGCATCTGTTTCATCAATCTGAGTTAAGCGTGAAAGGTTCTAGTGATAATTCTTTGGTTCAAGAGACAACTATTCACTGAATGAGAAAATTCCCCTTCGCTTAATTCTCACATGAGCATCCTTCGACAATAGCAATCCTAGGCTAGTATGTATCCTTTTTGTGATACAATTGTTCCTACCGGAACTGAATAATCAGATTATAGCATGACGTTGGTTGCTAGACTTGGAAGGTAGGAAACAGTGAAGATGAATTTACTCCTCACTGCCTGTCACCCACAAGTCTACAAATGACTAGTTCAATAGCATCGTACATACAGAGAGTCGACGAGATGCAAGACAGTCCATGTGACTAAGAAGTGAGCGTGAAGATATGTGAAAAAGCTATCATACTGATCATCGCATCTCTACGTATGCACAAGAAAGTTGGTACAGATTGGCCATTACTGTCTTGTGATGACTTGTAATAGATTGACATATGATGCACAGATAAGATAAGAATTCTGATTGCTACAGAGAAACCTTAATCTCAATGAAAATCTTGGATGTTTAGAAACTCTCTCACAGTACTATCTAGTACATGTAACAAGTCTTGGGGTACATAGTCGACAAGAGCCGAGCAGGGAAGAACTGTCTCTTCTCTGCTCTTAATGCTCACTAGTGAGCAGTGACTAGTACGTATCGAAGGTACATGGTGTTAGTGCCATTAAGCAAAAGGACAGACTATGTAGAAAACTCGCAGAGGATACGTAACATCGTAGTACGTGATGTAGTGACTATGGCGTTTGAGTATTAACAGGAATATTCACTTATTAACCTGTAAGCAGTGGACACATATTGCCATTAAGATGCGTAGAGCCAGGGACTTATATGACATAAAGTGTGTTACCCATGCCTGGAGACATAGTAGTCTATCGGTAGAAACCGGAGAGGTTAAGAGAGAGCGAGAGTGCTAGTACTAGCTGAGGATGACATTATGATAGAGCCTATGAGAAGCGACCAGCATGCCTAGTACTCACGCGGGGAGTGCACCATAGATATTATATAAAGAGTTCATAAAGAGAAGAAAACCGCAGAGAATCCACCTCGTATGCCAACCTAAGTATGCCGAGAATGAATGATGTGATAGACTAGAGAAGGACCAGGACTGACTAGTCGAGAATGAATATTGTAGACTAGAGAAGGACAGATGACTAGTACGTAGAAATGAAATATAAGACTAGAGAAAGGACAAACTGGAATATGTAGTGTTCACCGTCAGGAGTCTCAATCATCATTATCGTATCGATCTAAGAGAAAGTGAACACGTGTCTACCAGGAGCAGTCTTGCAGCATAAAAGCTCTAGTGCACCATCTGTACTGCATATCACACATTTGGACCTGCAGTACACTTTTTACGGAGACAGTTCATCATTTGTTTTTGTACTCAGTAGTTGCAGACTCGAGCGAGCATTAATTCATTATGATAGGAATACTGAGGAATAGAACAGAATAGATGCGGACCATACATTCACCATCTGTAGTGCCCATACATTGGGACAAATGATGAGCGAGGCGAGTCTGGACAGGTAGAACTAGTAGCTACGACCATGTGTTAATTGACTATCAATCACCCCCATTGACTTTGATAAATGAGCCTAAGGACATAAGACAGGACAAGGCCACCACAAACATGACTTGACTCCCAGTCCCTAGAAATTAGACCCTAACTGCGAAGCTTAGGAAGAGACGAGGCCCAAGAGAGTCAGACTGAACCAGCAGGCCATCCTCACGCTAGACCATCTCTTGGTTTAGACTGTAGGGAGTGTACTGGTGAGAGCTAAAAGCACAGTATTACTAGTCCTGATCGGACCACAATAAGAGGATAGATTAGTAAGTATGTATACATTATGCACTAGAGCTGGTACATGACGAGTGGCTTAGATTCTCCTTAGTATGTTACAGAGAGATAGTTCTTATGAATTAAGACCAAGAGAAGGAACATGACTAGTATACGAATGAATATGTAGACTGAGAAGGACAGATGACTAGTACTAGAATGAATATGTAGACTAGAGAAGACAGATGAACTAGTACTAGATGATATGTAGACTAGAGAAGGAAGATGACTAGTACGAGATGAATATGTAGACTAGAGAAGGACAGATGACTAGTACTAGAATGAATATGTAGACTAGAGAAGGACAGATGACTAGTACAGGAATGATATGTAGACTAGAGAAGGACAGATGACTCATACTAGAATGAATATGTAGACTAGAGAAGGACAGATGACTAGTACTAGAATGAATATGTAGACTAGAAAGGACAGATGACTAGTACTAGAATGAATATGATAGACTAGAGAAGGACAGATGACTAGTACTAGAATGAATATGTAGACTAGAGAAGGACAGATTGATAGTCACTACTTGCCAGACAACAAGCTACAGGAAAGACGGTTGTTAATGTCAGAGCCCAGCCATGTTAGGATTTTGAAAGTCCTGTGTGTTCGTCCGGCCATCAGGATCAGTGATCGAGTGTCTCTTGCATAAGAAAACCTCCTGTAGAGAACTGCCATTGGAGAGCAGCAGGACAGGATGTGCACACACACAACACACACACACACACACACACACACACACACACACACACACACACACACACCACACAACACACACACACACACACACACACCACACACACACAACACACACACACACACACACACACGATAAAGGCACTTAGAGACAAGTCCATGAATCACACTCATCTACACAAACACACTCATATCAACAGCGGACATACACTACCGTTCAAAAGTTTGGGGTCACTTAGAAATGTCCTTGTTTTTGAAAGAAAAGCAATTTTTTTGTCCATTAAATAAACATCAAATTGATCAGAAATACAGTGTAGACATTGTTAATGTTGTAAATGACTATTGTAGCTGGAAACTGCTGATTTTTTAATGGAATATCTACATAGGCGTATAGAGGCCCATTATCAGCAACCACCACTCCTGTGTTCCAATGGCACGTTGTGTTAGCTAATCCAAGTTTATAATTTTAAAAAGGCTAATTGATCATTAGAAAACCCTTTTGCAATTATGTTAGCACAGCTGAAAACTGTTGGGCTGATTAAAGAAGCAATAAAACTGGCCTTCTTTAGACTAGTTGAGTATCTGGAGCATCAGCATTTGTGGGTTCGATTACAGGCTCAAAATGAGCAGAAACAAAGAACTTTCTTCTGAAGCTCGTCAGTCTATTCTTGTTCTGAGAAATGAAGGCTATTCCATGCGATAAATTGCCAAGAAACTGAAGATCTCGTACAACGTTGTGTTGGACGGCACCTAATTGGAGCCAATTTCCTCCTACAACAGGACAATGACTCAAAGCACAGCTCCAAACTATGCAATAACTATTTAGGGAGGAAGCAGTCAGCTGGTATTCGGTCTATAATGGCCAGCACAGTCACCAGATCTCAACCCTATTGAGCTGTTGTGGGAGCAGGTTGACAGTATGGTACGTAAGAAGTGCCCATCAAGCCAATCCAACTTGTGGGAGGTGCTTCAGGAAGCATGGGGTGAAATCTCTTCAGATTACCTCAACAAATTGACAACTAGAACGCCAAAGGTCTGCGAGGCTGTAATTGCAGGCTTCTTTGACGAAAGCAAAGTTTGAAGGACACAATTATTATTTAAATTAAAAATCATTATTTATAAACTTGTCAACATCTTGACTATGTTTCCTATTCATTTTGCAACTCATTTCATGTATTTTTCCATGGAAAACAAGGACATTTCTAAGTGACTCCAAACTTTTGAACGGTGGTGTGCACACTCACCTCCAGGAACTTGAGGAATGCCGGCTTGGCCTCCTTTGCGATCCTCACTGCGTCTTTGGCGTTCAGAAAGTTATCGATGTATGCTGAATAAATATTAGCAAGAATCTCTTTGGAGAACTGTGTGAAAGATAGAGAGGAGAGAGAAAGTTAACAGGCAAACAGGAATATAAACATACTGTAAAAGGCCCCCCTCATACTAGGTTTGATTTGCTACTAGCATAATCCGGCTACGTGAAGTGAGGAACTGCCCCTGCCTGTTCCTCGCATACTCCCTTAAAATACTTTTGCTTGAAAAACAAGAAAAAAAGTGCCAATAATACTGTTTGTCCCTTTAGAGACACTGTAGCAACAACATATCCAGTATACATCACCTCAAATAGTCAGAATTAATCTGAGACAAATCAAGAAATCTGTCATTAATTTAGTCGTTTTTGCAGAGCAGGTCTTAGTTAGATATAAAATTGTGTGACTAAGACGTTTGGTGCAGTATTTCTCAAGTGACAAAATTGCAAGAAAACTAGTCGTCTCTTGTTGAATGACAACAAACACTTCATTAAAGAATCCCGTCCATAGTTTCCACTCTGACTAGGAGTAGTACTGTTGACCAATCACTGAAAAAGGGACGTGGAAGAAAAACAACAACTACCGAACACCAAAACGAACAAAAACATCAAACGTTCGTCATAATTTATGCGCGGACTGCTTCTAAGCATGTGCCAGGCTATAAACTGACACTGAAGGAGGGTGAATCTTGCCCGGCAACAAGTGGTTGGTGAGCCTGGCTCTGGCTGGGATTGGCCAATATGGTGATACATATGAAGCCTCCCTCCAGGCTTAAAAACCAAAGTAAAAAAGGCATTCCTCCGTGGGGGAAAAGGGCATTCCTCAATTGGGGGAAAAGGGCATTCCTCAATTGGGGGAAAGGGGCATTCCTCAATTGGGGGAAAGGGGCATTCCTCAATTGGGGGAAAAGGGCATTCCTCAAATGGGGAAAAGGGCATTCCTCAATTGGGGGAAAGGGGCATTCCTCAATTGGGGGAAAGGGGCATTCCTCAATTG
>NW_019943959.1:53047-71290 GCF_002910315.2 Salvelinus sp. IW2-2015
GACAGACAGACAGACAGACAGACAGACAGACAGACAGACAGACAGACAGACAGACAGACAGACAGACAGACAGACAGGGTATGGTTTAATGGTAAGACAGAAATAGGCATTATGACCACTCATGAAAAGAGCTACCCCATTATCCCACTCTCCCATCATCCCTCTCTCCATCTGTAAAGAGTGATAGCAGGATGGAGAAAGGCTGTTCAATCGTTCAAAGTGTGATAAATCAGGTGCTATAGACCGCAGGCGGCCAGTGACACCTTAATTGGGGAGGACAGGCTCACAGTAATGGCTGAAATGGAATGAATGGAATGGTATCGAGCACATGGTTTCCAGAACACATGGTTTCCAGAACACATGGTTTCCATGTGTTTGATGCCATTCCATTCACTGCCTTACAGCCATTATTATGAGCTGTCCTCCCCTCAGCAGCCCCCTGTGCTGTACACCTACGCAGTCACCTGTCTCCCCTCTCTCCATCCCTCCAGTTACACAAGCAGCCACTCTGCCCCATCCTCGTCACTCTTTCCCCATCTTTCCCTTCTAATGTGGGAATAATGTGCAAGTCATTCTTTTTTATTCTCATTTTTAAAGGCCCAGTGCAGTCAAAAACGTGATTTCCCTGAGTTTTATATATACAGTATTTTCACACTATGAGGTCGGAATAATACTGTGAAATTGTGAAAATGCCTTTTTAGTGTYAGAGCTGTTTGAAAAGACTGCTTGACATTTCAGCCTGTTTTAGTGGGATGGAGTTTTGGCCTGCCTGATGACATCACCAGGAAGCTATTTTAGTTTTTACATTTTGTCATTTTAATTGAAAACAAAATCACAGTATTGTACTTTATTGTTACCCAGAAATTATTTGATATTTAGATAAAAACACCTACATTGGATCTTTAAGTGGCGATGTTTTTAAAAAGCACAAGTCTCTCTCGCTCTCCTTCATCAATCTGGAATGAACTGCTCAGACTTTCAAACATTACATCCAAAGCTCCCATCCACAAACACACTATATTCATAACCTAAATAACCCCACTATGGAGTCTGGACGGGTGGAATGGACAGCATGTAAACAGAACGTCTAGAAACACAAGGCTGGCCCTAACTGGCAGGCCAACTCTCTTACACAACCTCCCTGGATCTATTGTATAATCTTTACAGTATAATCCCTGTCCTTTAGACTCTCTAATAATAATAATAATAATAATAATATATGCCATTTAGCAGACACTTTTATCCAAAGTCACTTACAGTCATGCGTGCATAAATGTTATGTATGTATGGTCCCAGGAATGGATCCCACTATCCTGGGTCTACCAACTATACATGATGTTACTGTTGGCTGTCTGTCAAAGGAGGGAGCAAGACTGCATAGTCTTGCACATAGGTTCAGAATGTGCTAGTACACGGGGTCAGGCCAGTTCAGGGCTACTGAGACAGATGTGTTTTGACAGGGTATCACCACAAGAGGCTGAACTGTAGAGGGGGAGAAGGGCTGAGGGGTGAGAGAGGGAGAGGGGGTGAAAAAGAATGGTGGGGGGGTGAGAGAGAGAAGGTGAGGAAGTGAGGGGTGAGAGAGGGGTGAAGAGGATGAGAGGGGTGAAGAGGGGGAGGGGTGAAGAGGGGGAGGGGGTGAGAGAGTGAGGGGTGAGAGAGAGGTGAAGGGGGGATGACAGTTCAGAGAGGTCAAGGGATTACTACTCGCTACATTCCACTAGCATGGGCTACCAATGCTACACATTCTGACTGCATTTCACTAGCATGGGCTAACAATGCTACACATTCTGACTGCATTTCACTCGCATGGGCTAACAATGCTATAGATTCAGATTGCATTTCACTAGCATAGGCTAACAACGCTACACAGTCTGACTGCATTTCACTTGCATGGTTGAACCATGCTACACAATCTGACTGTATAGGCTAGTGATGCTACACTGGTTAGGATAAAGGTTTCAGCATGCTTCAGTTGGCTGGCGCCTAGCCGAGTTACCAAATGAGTGTGCTCGCATACTCCATTAAAATAACGAGTACTGTTTGTCAATTGTGAGACGCCGTAGCCAGTATACACTCTCCTCAAAATAGTCTAAGATAACTCAAGAAATCTGTCATTAAATTTGGTCATTTTTGCCAAGGAGATCTTAGTCACACATTTTTACATCTAACTAAAATGTTTGGTGCAGTACTTCTTAATCACTTCCTGTAGGCCCTCCTGTAGGCTAGCCACGCACGTCGGGTCCACTCACAACAATCATCCCAGCATCCAGACAGCGCACCCGTAACTTGATGACTAGAAAGACACCTGTTCTGAACCACCTGTGTGTATGTAATGGTATTCTGTGACTGACACTAGGCTTATACTTGTAGCCTGTATCGATGCGTGCACTGCCGTCCGCGTGCGTCTCGGTCACTCATCTCCGTCTTGGCAAAATGGAAGTGTTGTCGTCGAACCACAACGCAATTTAGAGCGTACACCACCCGCCGGGTTTCAAATAAATTCTCTCATTTTTCATTTGGCTGTGTTGTAATAGCTTCCAGTTTTCTTGGCATTTTGTGTCAACTATGATAGGCTCAGGTTCTACCCCCACTATTTCATTCACCGGGACGCCGTACCGGACCCTACCGACTTACTTTCACCCGTGGGTTCTCCATTATTCACAGTGATTGGATGGAGGGAGGTACTTACCGATTGGATAAGCAACTGACCCACGGTCTGTCTGTCGTGCCATTGGCTAATGCAGCCGGTGACCTGTTCCAGGAAGTGCTCATGGTGCTCCAGGATCTCTGGGATCTGATAAAACATCTCATCCACCAATGAGGGATCAACTAGGGATCCACTGTCTGGCTGCTTCAGAGGCCGCATATAGCCCTACAGATAGAGAGAGAGGGGGAGAGACGGAAATAGATAAAGAGGGGACAGAAGAGGGGATATAGAGGAGGGGAAGTAGAGAGAGATAGAGAGGGGGAGGGGGTCGAGAGATAGAGTTTAAAAAAACTCCTTTATTGTACATAAGGAAAAGAGTCATGAGGTTTGAGTGTGTGTGTGTGTGTGTGTGTGTGTGTGTGTGTGTGTGTGTGTGTGTGTGTGTGTGGTGTGTGTGTGTGTGTGTGTGTGGTGTGTGTGTGTGTGTGTGTGTGTGGGTGTGTGCGTGTGCGGGTGCGGTGCATGTGTGGGTGTCTGTGTGTGTATGTCTGTGTGTGGTATGTGTGTGTGTGTGTGTGGTATGTATGTTGTGTGTGTGTGTGTGTTGTGTGTGTGTTGTTGTTGTGTAGTGTGGGATAGATGTACTCGTGTGCTGGTGCTGGTTGGGTCGTGTGTGTGTGTGTGTGTGCTTGATGTTGTAGGATATGGGGCTTAGGGATGTGTTGTGTGCTCTTGTACGTAGGTGGGTGTGGTGTGTGTGTGTTGTGCTGTCGATGTGAATTTGGTGTGTGTGTAGTGGATTCGCGTAGTGATGGTAGAGTGTGTCCGCGTTATTGAAGTGTAGTTGTGCGTGCGGACTGTATAGCTGTAGAGGATGGTAGGGTGACGCTCTGCGAGTGCGATAGTTGCCTCGATCGGACTGGCTGCGTAGTTGACGTGTGTGAGGTTGGTCCTTGTTTAGAATTTGTCTGAGTCGTGTGCTGGGAGTTGTCTCATCGCTAGTCGATAGGCTACTCTGGTTTGTCTCGTATGTGTTTGTGTTAATTGGATGATGTGTTGTGGTGTGTAGAGTGCTACTGTAGTCTGCTCGCTGGATAAAAGTTGTGATTTTCGTCGCTGAGACTCGTCTGTAGGTGTATTCGATTCTGGTGTTGTTGTGTATCTTGTGTTGTGTTGTGTGTGATTCGTGTGTATAGGCAATAGATAGATCGATGTGCCATGGCTGGTGGTGTTGTAGATCGCGTGGATGCTGCTAGTGGGTGCTGTGTTAGATAGAGTGAGTAGTGTTGTTGTTGTGTGATTGAGACGCTGGTGTTTGTGCCTGTACGGTAGAATCGCTTGCTGATCGTAGCTGGAGTCGATTGGTGTTCTAGACCAAGAGGATCGAGGCTCTTGGATCGATACACGCAGCGCGCAGAAGTATCCATCCATACAGCTGGTGCATCGAGATCACCAGGCCAGTACTAGTAATCTTGTCATACACTAAGTTCAGAATTCGGGGAACATAATCGATATGGGTATCGGACTGATCTAGAGTGACCTTGTGTTGACCTTGCTCAGAGGTTGATATCGGTAGTATGCAATTAATCCTAGTTGCGCCATCATAGACTGTTTCTTATTTAGACCTGCTGAGATAGGGTAACTAGTGCCTAGGCCTATGTGGAGCTTGTGGTTGGGATGCTCTAACTGCAGGGTCACTTCAGGTCTCCGGCCAGTCACGAGTTTGAAGCTCTCTCATCGACATAAAGTTAATGCTATATTCCTAGCTCATTCGCATCGGTAACCACGGTCTCGAGATAGTTATGGATCCATAATTCTACGCTCGTTCTTCATGCACTCCATCGCCAGACTATAGACACATACTACTCGGAAAGCAGACTTCACCTAGGAAAAATAGTTGCTAAACGAACCAGTCAGGGGCGTGGAATGTCGGTGGTGTACTGCGCGAGGGCGTGTTAAACTGTCCCTGCTCTGTTCAGAGGACTGACTTAGGCATACGGTCTTGTGATCTACACAGCCATGAGCTGCCTGGGCGTCTAGTTGTTATGGCACCATTGCGCAGAGTAGGAGCAGAGAAGAGGTGGACGAAGGCGGGGATAGGCTGTGTCAGCGGCTTCGATTTGTGCCCTACAGTTACATACAAGGGTCACTAATGAGGCCTTGGTACTCCACGCGAGGCAGAATTTCTTCTCACATATCACAACAGGTGAGCCGCACGTGCAATCAGGAGTCATAAAATGGGACGCAGTAGGAGTACTGCTGATGGTGCTAGATTTGTCTCCTTCCTCCATCTAGGTCCATGTATATGGAAACACTGTGTGAGGCTAAATCCAGAATCAGGCACACATCCTAGTGCTCTCCCGCTCTCTCTTAATCTCTCTCCCTCTCTCTGGCCAACTATGTGATAGAATTCATCACGTTACCATATCAGAGAGAACGATCTATTGGATAGTTCGAGATAAAGAGTAGTCTGCGTCGATCTAATTGTTTCACAATTCGAGTAGATGCGAATGGAGAGTTAGTATATCAAGTATCCGCTGTTCGCAGCTGGGAGTTGCTTCTTTGGGTGAGTGATATGTAGGTAGGATAGTGTGTAAATGGGTATGAGTGAGGTCATCTCAGTTGGATGAGGGTGGTGAGGTAACGTGCATCCAGGTGGTTGGTTCGAGGAACGAAAGGTATACTCTAGAGTGAATTGTAGATTGGAAGTTGAAAAATCCTTGTGTACCTGGCTCGTAGGAGTCAGTACTTCGCGCTAGTAGCTGTCGCTCGAGGTCGTCTTAACAGGCCTATAGGTGGATTCTACCTTCCAGATAAGCTGGGGTGGCGACTTAAGAATCAGTATGCGTTGTGGGGTGTCTATCACGATGATGGGGATGCAAGGTGTCAAATCAGCCTAGATGTGTGGGGTCGTACTCTCACGATGAGGCGTCCAGTATACATCCGATTCCCTGGATGTTGAAGTGTTGGATTGTGACGAGGTATCTCTTCAGATATGGGCTCGCTGTGTGCTATTCTCTACGCATTATGGCCGCAGGCTGTCGTGTACCCTCTCTCTCGGCGACAGCGTAGTGAAGAAGCTGAAGAATGGCGCTCATGTGGGTGCATAGGTCTCTCTACGATGTCGTTGCGAGTGATGGCTAGCTCTCGGTCAAAATTGATGTGGAGATAGAAGTTTCTTACTAGATGTGCGCTATAATGTACTCGCAGGTTACTCGTGTAAGGTGCGCAGCTGTCGTCTTCTCTAGTATGGTGCTGAATGAATAATGGATATAGGTACAGATACGATAGAGACTCAATAGTATGGGTGGGGAGATTACAACTAATGGGTGCCGTGATGGTTAGATAATCTAGTGCAGGATAATTTGCGCTGATAAATCACATATGGATATAGACGCTCAGGAGGTGGTAGCGTCGTTGAACAGTCCCATATGGACTGATTGAAAATTTATAGGTATGGGCTTTGTACGTGAGCATTCTCTCAGCTAGTGGTTTATCAAAATTATTAATGTATAAACTGGTGAGGCTTCTCTACGTCATAGATAAGTCACCAGTGAGGCTTGATGGAAACTTCTCAGTGTACGATCTGTGCTAGAAATCAAAATATTTTGGGTGTGAATAATGCCCATGCTATGAAAGGTCTAGTGTCAGTAGTGGTGTAACCTAGCTATACTTCTGGCTTACATGTTGCGATGCAGCTCTACGCTGCAAGGGTCTTATAGAGGGAGTATGTCAGAACAATCAGTGTTGCGTCATGGATGATGTGGTCTTGTTTGGAGGATATAAGGTGAAGTGTAGAGTAATGGTCATTTACTCTGGCTAGTCGAGGTGTCCATTCTCTCGCACCAGTGATAGACAGGGACATAAACATAATGGTATGCGCTAGATACACTCATCTCCAGGAGTCTACTCGGTCGCATAATCCTGAAGATATCGGCACCAGTCGCATGAGAGCTAGCGTCAGCATCTATAGAGGTCGACACAATGGATGGCTGTTTGTGAGTAAGATATCATAACAGGGCTGCTATATTATTCTGCGCATCTGCATGGGTCTCTGTCTCTCGTATCAACTCTGGTGTGCATTACCATGTTCTTGGTTGATGTAAATCCGTTGTAGGAGGAATCTCTGGTCACGCTGGACTGTTGTGTCTGTTGCACTAGCCAGTCATGGGTGATCAGTGGTGATAAGCCTACGGGGTCCCATTGTAGCTGCAGGTTCTCGTCCAGGTAGTCGGGTTGAGTTAGTCATATCATCCTGCGCAGGATACTGGGTGGGAGGGTTCACCGTAAAGGCATATGCCGCGATGTACTGGATCTGACTGTTGGCGTAACTTTTCGGGGTTAGGTCACTCCTTATGGAAGATTGTGGTCCTGTCGTGATGGTATCTATTTCGGGTGGATACGTATGATACTCAGTGGCTGTAGGGTGCATCGCTTGCTCTTAGCGAGAGCAGTTATGTTCCGCTGAGTCACGGAGTCACTTCGCGCACGAGTCGCGTGCGACAGAGTCCCTCATGAGTAGCTATAATCTTAGATAGTGGATGAGTGATGGTCGGTTGGCCACGGTATAGGGAGTAACGTATTCCTGCAAGATCTTCATGGTCTAGGGGAGTGCAAAGAGCTGTGAACGAGAGGGTTGGGACTGGGGTGAGTCGTGCCGTCTGGCTTGGTGCGGTCATACTCAGTCTCCGGTATGCCGTCGAATCAACATAAACATACCGTATCCCAGAGGTCTCCCAATCTCCACGCTCATTGCGCTGCTATACTCCAGATTCAGAGCTAAGGTCGCTAGCATCGAGTGATAGCGCGTCTCTACAGTATGGTGAGTCAGGATTCGGGCTCATGCGTGAGATAACATAGGGTAGTGGTTCGCCCCTATAGGACATGGTAGGGGCGTAATGACTATGGTATTTGCGGGTTGAGGTGCGTGCCTAGTCTCGGTGTAGATCAGAATAGGAGGGGTCACATGGGTGATATATCAGCTAGTCTGAGAGTGGGGTACGCTCTATTTAGTGACTGTTGCCGTAAGGCATAGTTAATCGCATGTTCGGATGCACGATGGGGTGACCTTTATCACTTGAATAGGTATCAATAGGCTGTAGTGGATAGCGAGTATGCCGCTCACAGTACTCGGACTCGATCCATTGATGGGTTTGGGTTGACCGGGGCTGATCATAGTATGCTAGCTCTTAGGTAAACAGCTTGGAGCTCTAATGACGTGGGTATCCACAAGTGGTGATGGTCTCTCAGCTCCATGCGTCTGAGTTAGATAGGTGTCATGGTGTGTAATTCATCAGACATGCGCTCACTCGGTTGATCAGAGTGATGGGAAGAGAGGTGAATAGAGGCTTGCTCTTCACTAGCTCAGTTCTATGCGCAGAGAATAGATTCCCTTCGCGCTATGGGTTGAGGGTCATGCGATCACGAGAGATGGATGGCCGTAGGTCAGATCCGGGTGTGCCTGGTGATAATATGGTATGGTGGAGGTCCTCCAGTAATGCGTCGCGGACTACTAGCTAGGTAGCGCTGTGGATCTAATATGCTGTACTCGGTTGACTTGTCATGGTTATGGGTGATTAATATGTGCCAATGTGTGATCAACAGTGGTGGGTGGGTGCACTATGAGAGGTCTCTAGTGGGTATGCGTGGTCCTGAAGAGTGTAGTGGGTGGGGTGCTCCTTCAGTATGGGTGTGGGATATTATGGTGGAGCTAGAGTGAGGGCAAGGCCCAAATGTCTTTGTCCATGTTGTTGTGGTGGTGAGCAAGGTCGCCGTGCGGTGAGCGTCTCTCCTGCAAGAATGGTGATGCATACACTTAGATGTAATTGTCTAGGGTGATTTGCTCACCGCATCAGGTCGCTTAGCTCACGCGTTTGTAAGGAGAGTCTTTCGAGTTGTTCCTTATGGTAGAGAGTCCACCAATTAATGGTATGGTACAATATTAGAGGCATTGTGGGAGGTGATAGCTCGCTTGCACCAGTTCCTTGCGAGAGTAAATAGACAGTAGGAGATAGAGGATGTGGTGAGATAAGAGGGAGAGGATGAGAGAGATGGAGGAGATGAAAGATAGGTATACAGGTGAGGTCATCAGATATGGTGTATAATATGGTTATGGTGATAATTAATGGTATGGTGAGGTTCTCAGTATGGTTATAATATGGTATGGTGAAGGTTCTCTCAGTATGCGATGGATAACAAGGGGAGTGTGGGTCGAGAGTATAAGTGCTTTTACCTCGGCTCGAGAAGCAGTTCAATTCTGGTTAATGGTGATCGCAATATGGTGTAAGAAGACTTCTATAATGGTATACGAGAGTATTATTAAGTCCCATTGGTTGTAACTCATGGCTGATACTACATGTTGAATCAATTGCCGCTGTCGATCGTATGATATGCTTAGTGTTAGATCAGGTGACACGTAGATGCGCGACAGTGATAGTGATAGAGATACAATACTCGCAAGGAACACGAATATGAGTATCACATCGTATGGCAGTATCGGTGAGAGACATATTTCATGCTCACTCACAGATATAAATGATGTGTGATTAATTGTATTTCCATATCTGTCGTCCTGTGATTTGCTGTGAGGACTCGTTCCTTCTAATACGTCATTCGCTGCGTAGTGAAATAATGGAGCTCAGGTAGCTCGCGTTGTGTTTTGAGATCACGCGGTAGTTTGGTTTTTGGGGTCCTTTCGTCAGGTGGTGATAATATGGTCTGGTGATTCACTAATGGGTATGGTGGTGAATCGTATTATTGGGTAATTGTGGGACAGTGAAGATCACTGGTATGGTGAATAATATCTCGCCGATATTAGGGGTTGAGGCTCAATGCTCGTGAGATTAGTGAGAGGGAAGTGACTTCTGATGTGCTGACTGATTGCATCAATCAGATGTTTATGGCTAGCTGTACTGGGAGAGAAGTGAGTTATGCTGATTGGGGTTTCATACTTCATCTGGCAAATCGGTGCATTCCAATTGGTATGGTTTGTATCTCTCTCATCATAAACTACTTCTCGCTGCTCTCTGTTATACCAGCATCCTCTGTGGGACTGAGGCGTTATGTCACTATGTGACCATAAAGCTAGTAACCGTTATCCCTGTGCAGCGCAAGCAGTCCCTGAGGCCAATAGCGTGTCTTTTAAAATGAAGGCCATGCACCCTGGCTTCTTTGAACTTTGGCTGTTTGATATGACAGTATATGTTCTTCGGAATTAAGAACGCACAGATGTCGAGAGAGTCTTCCTCTCTTAAGATGAGCGAGTGATAACTGTGTAGTATTGTTACGGAATAAACAGAGGGGAAAGGATCATCAGCATTTTCAACTCTGTCAGCGTGTATATCGTGTATTATATGAAGAAATTGCGTATTTTGGGGTGCAAAGTTGTAGCTCCAACATTCGTATATGGGATATAATGGAGTTGGAATAACAGAATACATGATTGTATTGCGATGTAAAGTCATTGTAGCAGATACTGAGTGGTTTGGTCTGACTATACTTTCTCTCACGTGTTCACTCATTGCTGGCTAGATAGAGACATTGGTATGGGAGGCTCTTCCTTCCACTCTCAGATAGTAGCAGCGTAATTGTAACACTGGTGTAATACAATTGGTCACCATACCAACAAATTGTAACATTTAGTGTTATTGTTGGTGGACACTGGTTAACTCATCACAGATAATTGCGCGTTGCTAATATGGTATCGCGTAGACTTCAATCAGTGTAGATGTAATATGCGAGGAGAGAGCCTCTCTTCAGAACACCACGCATTGGGTTGAGATTAAGCTGTGGTTCTATAGTCGCTCGAGATGAAATATAGAAAACGATCCATACTTCAGTTAATAGCGTGATCAAGATTCCGTTAGCGGTACTCAAGGTGAAAGATATTAAATGTGTTATCCGCGTAGTATAAATACTGGTCAGTCCAAGTAGATGCCTTATGAGATCCTCTTAGTCGCCTTCTGACTTGGTGGGAAAAAAAAGGACTTCATATCACAAAACAGTCTGTTCCTACTCTCTCTGTAGGCGCCTAGTCTCGCTCCAGTTCCGTGTTCTACTCCACTGCTTCTCATCTCCAGAAGGCAAGGTGGCTCACACGTCTATCAGATATCAAGCCCTTCTGTCCAAAACAGCCCCTGTGATAGTGACATGAAAGGCGCCCATTGGCACATCAAGGGACAGTCTCTGTCCTGGCAGCCAATTTTCTCATTCTTGTGTCTAGTCGTAGACGTTAATCTCAAAGATCCCTAACCGTTGGGGGAATAGCGCTTACAGAACCATCAAAGCATCACAGTAATCAATCGAGAAAGAGGGACGTGGTGCGTGACGATGATCCTGTGTCCAAGCGTAGTGAAAGTGGTGTTTGAGGTAGACAATATCGATGCTGCGTCGTGAACGTTGGTGGGTAATGATGAGAGGTGGATGTACTGTGCGGCTACAGGCTGGTGAGTGTTTGAACGATGCAGTGCTTGCCATATGTTTAGATTGTCTAGAGGATTCAATTATTGAAGAACAGGATGGGGGGGGAGGGGGGGGTATCCACATAAGTAGCAAGGTCAATCGATTACTGTTACTTGGGGACTGTTGGTGCACTATAGGTTGCGAGAGTTGCAAAAGCATTGGACCAGTAACTACAGTAACAACACAATTAGCAACAGACAGACAGGAAAGTATCACCAGAAGTGATTGAGAGGTTGAGGGTGGAGAGTAAGAGGTGACACATAATAATGCTGTGTAATGTCCTGATGTATGGCGTAACAACATGTTGTCAATATGTGTAATAACATGTTGTAATACTAATAACGATAGTGACCTGGTAAATCTTTTTTTTTTTTTTTTTAAACCTGCAGGCCTACATGTCAAAAGAATAAATCAATTAATAATTTGCCCTGAAAATCATTTCACATTTTGCAGACCGTTCTTGCTTAGTAGTGATAAGAACGACATGGTCAATCTTCACAGTTGCAAGAGCCACCTGTACTGACCACCTAAACTAGCCTTTCATCCCCTTCATATTCAACACAAAGATACGATATGCATGAAAGAAGCACTTGAAAGGTCTTTCACAGGATATCATAATCCATACACTGCATGTAAGAACTGTCAGTCTCATGACGTTCTCGTCTATCACTCACAATCAATAGAAACGTCACATCATATGAAGGTGAGTGATCACACTGTAGTAAGCTCGTTGATTCCCTCTGCAACTTAGTCTCAATTTTACTGAAGTGTATGATAGTGCTATTGGACAATCTTAGACTGCGATTGGTACGTTTGTCTGTGTCTGTTCTCTCACTCCTGGCGGCCTATACTATTTAGTCGCTAATTGAATACACATATGACTTTCATTTTAATTCGGTCACTATCCCAATTTTACTGTTTACCGGATGTCCGTGTTGTAATATAGATAGCATGTGTTGTTAGGACTAGGCTGTTTATTAGGAAGATTTTTTAGTATTGATCTACTGAATCATACATAAAAGATGTGGTTTCAATGATTGTTCAGCGATTGGCCACTTTGAGTGTACACAGTTGGGTTTGTCCCGGAATATATCTTCAATCAGATAGGATAGAAGAGCTCATCGTTGTGAATATTGTCAAGATTACTCATCTACGTCACTGATAGATCTCTGACATAAAGATTGTGTGTTACGCATGTATATAGACAATAAGGTGCGGAATGTTCCTCCACGCATAAGTACTCTGGATCAGTACCACTCCATCTTGTTTGTGAGAGAGATGCTGACTAGTCCCTATATCACATGGAGAATGCTTCACTATGTAGTGGCTGAACGGTGCATGTCGAAATTAGTGGCATAGCCATCTAGATATATCCTATTCAAATCGGTGAAGAGGTGTACAACCCTGATATCGTCCAGTCTCTTATTATTATATATTCCTGATCTATGTCTGATCATGTTAATCCAAAGCCGCACACGCTGTATATTTACTTGGTGCGGTTCCCTCCTATTTGGTCTCTTAAATAGTGGCTCCCTACCTACGGCTTCAGCCCCTAAGTCATTGTACCCTGACTGTCTACTTCGCTGAAATCCAGAATATTTTAACGCGCATTTTATATTCTGACACCTCAGACCTTTGACACCTTCAACCCTTGTCCCTCTCTTCTTCTCAGACACTAACCTCTTTGTAGTCCCAAATATTGGCTCTCGCCTACTCACGCTGGACCTCACGCTCTGTTTCCTGCTGGACTCAACATCATGACTCTCCTTACATTTTTTTATGGACTGAACTGTCTTCCCCGGGCAAGTGTACTGTTCCAACCCAAATGTTCTACTTGTCATTGTGTTTGTCCTCTGTAGACGGCTTTGAGTCAATGTTTGGCTTTCTCACACAGAATCGCTGGGGCTGAAACCCCGCGTCTCCATTACCTTCTCTCACTCCTCTTGGATTCTCAAGACTTCTTCAAACTTCAGTAATATTAATTGGATTGCTGCGGCAAATCCCTGCGCTTGCTTTCTTCGCGGGCGGTCGTCGCTCTCTTTAATTCTCGCGGGTCGCGGATAGATCCTGCTCTACGTGTGCATCTTCTTCCTTCTCGAATTACACTCTGCTTCTTCTCCTCGGGTATCCCTCTTCTTCACTTTTCACGCAGCTTTCATTTAAAAGCTCATTATCACTTACTCTCACACTTACGTGGAAGCATCAACGCTCAGCAGCTCTCTGTAATGGTTTAGTGTGTTAGCATTACTTCAGCAGTTTGATCTGTGCAGCTAGTCTAAAATCTGATCTCAAATCACTACAGAACAGTTCAACAAAGTAGATGTCCCAGTTAACAGACACAATACATAGCATGATAAATATGTTTCTGTTGTTGGAAAAATTCACCGTTTCCCGAAGCTTGTGAAATGGGAACACATCCAGGCAAGCCACAGACATCATGAAACACGCTCACACACTGCAGTGCTGCCATGTCTGTGTGTGTGTTAGAACATAGTTGGTATGGATGGTGTGTGTGTGTGTATACCTAGCCGACTAGGTAAACATCTGCATGTGCCTCTGAGCAGGGACTTCATGCTATTTTTGTAAGGTCTCTGGATAAGAGCATCTGCTAAATGACTAAAAATGTCAAATATATGTAGTGTGTGTGTGTGTGTGTGTGTGTGTGTGTGTGGTGGTGTGTGTGTGTGGTGTGTGTGTGTGTGTGTGTGTGTTGTGTGTGTGTGTGTATTGTTTATTAGTACTGTGTGAGAGTGTTGTGTTTGCGGTTTGTTCAATGTTCGAGGGTGCCTGATCGATGTGTGTATCAACACACAACACACTTCTAAATCTGTTTGACTACATGGCACCTGGGCTTACTGTGGCTGCAGTTTTAACATAGCCCCTCTCCTCTCTCAAGCCTCTCTTCCCCCTCTTTCAACTGGCCTCTCCTCTCTCAAGCCTCTCTTCCCCTCTTCTAACTGGCCTCTCCTCTCTCAAGCCTCTCAACTGGCCTCTCCTCTCACAAGCCTCTCTTCCCCCTCTCTCAACTGGCCTCTCCTCTCTCAGCCTCTCTTCCCCCTCTCTCAACTGGCCTCTCCTCTCACAAGCCTCTCTTCCCCCTCTCTCAACTGGCCTCTCCTCTCTCAAGCCTCTTCTTCCCCCTCTCTTCAACTGGCCTCTCCTCTCTCAAGCCTCTCAAACTGGCTCTCCTCTCTCACAAGCCTCTCTTCCCCTCTCTCAACTGGCCTCTCCTCTCTCAAGCCTCTTCCCCCTCTCTCAACTGGCCTCTCCTCTCTCAGCCTCTCTTCCCCTCTCTCAACTCTCAACTGGCCTCTCCTCTCTCAAGCCTCTCTCCCCTCTCTCAACTCTCAACTGGCCTCTTCCTCTCTCACACACGTCTTCCTTCTCCCTCCTCCTTCAACAGACTCTCTCTCTCTCCTTTCCCCCCCTCTCTTTACGTCAAAATCTAATTCTCTCTCAGCTACAGGTGGCTTACCAGGTGGCTTTTAAAACCTACATTTAACGGAACATGTAGTTCTTACAGCCAATCAGATCTCTTTTATTACATACTCCATTTTGGAGCTTCTGTGGAGTGAGTTTCACTGCATTAAATGTTCTAACCGCTTCCCCGTGTTGCTATAGGAACGCTGCATGGCCACCTCTGTAGTGGTCGGTGACAGTGAGTTAGAAAACACAGAGACCAGCCCTTCTCCCTCGGTCTCATTCTCTCCTTCCCCTCACTCATTTATTATACTAGGGAGAGCATCCTGGATCTGTTCCCTCCTTGTTGTGACACCCACGCGATATGCACGCACACGCACACGCACACACAACACCACACACACACACACACACACACACACACACCACACACACACACACCACACACACCACACACACATACGGTACAGGCAAAATCCTCTCCACATGCCCACACAATATATTATGTAACAGTAAAAGGCTGTAATAATTAGACGTGTAGGACTGAACAATAAAGAAGCATTTCTCTATCAGCTTCTACTGTCTGAATGAAAGGTTGAACATCTCTTCCATAAGCCGAATCATCAAGACCAGAGCAGTGACATCTCTTCCATAAAGCGATGTATCATCAAAGACCAGAGAGGTTGAACATCTCTTCCATAAAAGAACTGTCATCATCAAAGACCAGAGAGTTGACATCTCTTCCATAAAGAACTGTATCATCAAAGACCAGAGAGGTTGAACATTCTTCCATAAAAACTGTATCATCAAAGCACAGAGATCGAACTCTCTTCCATAAAGAACTGTATCATCAAGACCAGAGGTCGAACATCTCTTCCATAAAGACTGTATCATCAAGACAGAGAGGTTGAACATCTCTTCCATAAAAGACTGTATCATCAAAGACCAGAGTAGGGTTGAGGAGTGAGGGTGGGTGGGTCTGGTTGAGGGTGGGTTGGTGGGTCTGGGTGGGGAGGCTGCCTGTCTGCAAGAGGCAGGTGAGATATGTGGCTAAGAGTTGAGGATTAATTTAACATTAAGACATTGCAACTTCAACCATCTGTTAGCACTGGTGGTTCCTCTGTCTGTGTCTGTGTGTGTGTGTGTGTGTGTGTGTGTGTGTGTGTGTGTGTGTGTGTGTGTGTGTGTCTGTGTCTGTGTGTCTGTGTTCTGTGTGTGTGTGTGGTGTGTGTGTGTGTGTGTGTGTCTGTGTCTGTGTCTGTGTTGTGTGTGTGTGTGTGTGTGTGTGTGTGGTGTGTGTGTGTGTGTGGTGTGTGGTGTGTGTGTGTGTCTGTGTGTGTGTGGTGGTGTGTGGTGTGTGTGTGTGTGTGTGTGTGTGTGTGTGTGTGTAGTATTACCTGTATGAGTGTCCGGAGCGACTCCACATAAGACTGCTCAGTGTCCAGGAGGGTCATCATGACATGTCTTCTCATATCCTGCAGGGGGAGACAACACTATGAGTGGTACTGCATAACACACACAATTTGGCTCGACTGCCATAAAAATAAGTGTTTTCTGTTTACATGGTTTGTTTGGACTAACAGAGACAGTGGGGAGTTGGTTCAGAGAAGTTAGCCTGTCAATGAAACAATCACTGAATGAAATGCATTAAGTCTAGTCGAGAGAGAGAGATTTGCTTTGGCAAAGTAGAGACTTGCTCTACTTCACTTGCTTTGGCAATGTTAACATTTGTTTCCCATGCCAATAAAGCCCCTTGAATTGAATTGAGAGAGAGAGAGGGAMGTCATTATCTCACTTCGCTTTAGCAACCAGTGGCTTTGTCATTCATGCTACTAAAGCTTATCTGAATCTGAGCGAGAGCGAGAGGAGCAAGACGGGGTGAGTCAGGCCAACCCAGCCAGCCCCCAGGTGGCTAACGGGACAAACTCTCTGTCTCTCTGTCTGTCTCTCTCTCACACACACACATACTGTTCCCATGCCAACCAGCAGCATCCTCCATCTTAGCCTCCCCGCGGCAACAATTACCAGGGTTTCTGCTGGCTATCTAGAGCTCCTTCGTYTTTCGTTCTGACGGTAATGCTAGTCACTAATCACTAGAGCTTCCTCTTAGGCAGACAGGGAACATCTCTGGCCCTAGAACCCATAGGAGAGAACTGTCTGACCCGCAGACCACTGTTCTGTCACAGGGTTCACTAACACACAGGAAGACACAGGATCAGAACCGAGCCATAGGGTCCAGACTGCCTCCACTGATTCTGTTGTTATAGGAGGAGAAGACATTATATACTTCCCCAGAACAAAACACGACTAAGTCTGATCCCAGAACACACTAGAACAGACATGACTCAACAACTATTTGTTCTAATCAAATCTCCACCTCCACCCAGCCAGACAGATCTGGTTCCTCTCAAGGGTTTTTCCGATAGGGGGTTTTCCTGGCCAACTGGCCTCTGTTTTCTCTTTATGGGTTCAGGCCCAGGTTGTGTTGTTATTTGTCAGACCCCAGGAAGACTAGCTGTCGCCATTGGTTAATGGGGATCCTAATAAAATCTATAAATCTATTATTAACCAGTGCAACAGACAACCCAGACTCCCTCAACACTAGTAAACATTACCCTAAATACCAGACAGATGGTGGCTCACACACAAGTTCCTCTTCAAGAGAACTTCCATATTTTCCTGCTTCGTGCCCCCTGCCTACCCACTGTGCCTTAATAATAACCACACATTAACATCCCAAAAATAACATCCCACATTTCCACATTTAGACCTGGGCACATTTAGACCTCCCACAAGGCTCAGCAGGGGAACATCCATGTGTCCCTAGTCTGAGGAGGGTGACAGTACCCTGTCACTTCAAAGTAGCAAGTGATTTACTGTGTGTGTGAGAAAGAGAGGGAGAGAGACAGAGAGGGAGAGAGACAGAGAGAGGAGAGAGATAGGATGGAGAGAGACAGAGAGGGAAGAGAGACAGAGAGGGAGAGAGACAGAGAGGGAGAGCGGGAGAGAGAAGAGAGGGAGGGAGACAGAGAGGGAGAGAAGACAGAGGGGAGGAGAGAGCAGAGAGGGAGAGCGACAGAGGGAGAGCGGAGAGAGACAGAGAGGAGAGAGAGAGAGGGAGAGAGACAGAGAAGACAAGAAAGAGACAGAGAGACAGAGAGACAGAGACAGAGAGACAGAGAAGACAGAGAGACAGAGAGGTGAGAGAGGGACAGAGAGGAGAGAGATAGAGAGGGAGAGCGGGAGAGAGATGGCTTTGCAGATTTTGTTGCATTTCACTGCACCTGCGATAACGTCTGCAAAACTGTTTATGTAACCAACAAACTTTAATTTGAGAGGGGGAGAGAGCGAGAAAGAGAAGGAGAGAGAGAGCGAGAGACGCTAGACAGAGACCTGAGATGAGCTCAAGCAAGACTTCCGTTTGCGGAGAAAAAAGTAACACACTCTGTAGAGAAACAAACACACTTGGCATGTTGTCCAGGGACAGTGGTGACTGTTCAGTCCATTACCCTGGATAGCATGACACGCAGGCTTCATGTCAGCTTGATATAGGTCTAGATTAAATCAGTTTTGTCATATTAATCTGGATTGTGAGGTCTACTCAGACAGTCACTTTGACCCTGTCTCTTCTAGTATGGCAAAGAGATAAGGAACGTTACAGAGAGTGAGGGAACTCCCTGCAGTCTAAAAGCTTAGTGAGACTATATGTGTGA
>NW_019943959.1:78287-83182 GCF_002910315.2 Salvelinus sp. IW2-2015
GTAAACCACTCTGTAGAAACAAAACACACTTGCATGTTTCCAGGGGACAGCTGGTGACTGTTCAGTCCATTACCCTGGATAGCATGACACGCAGGCTTCATGTCAGCTTGATATAGGTCTAGATTAATCAGTTTTGTCATATTAATCTGGATTGTGAGGTCTACCTCAGACAGTCCTTTGACCCTGTCTCTTCTAGTATGGCAAAGAGATAAGGAACGTTACAGGAGTGAGGGAACTCCCTGCAGTCTAAAAGCTTAGTGAGACTATATGTGTGAAGGTTGTGTGTGTGTGGTAAAACAAGACAGGTCTTCCTGAAACAATGGACAATGTTCTTTCAGGTTCCAGCTGCTTGATTGGATTACAAACACACACACACACACACACACACACACACACACACACACACACACACACACACACACACACACACACACACACACACACACACCACACACACCACACACACACACACACCACACACACACACACCACACACACACACACACACCGGTGGAAAGTGGGTATATGACCAGATTGTTGTTTCATTTTGTAACGGGATTGCAGAGTTTAAAAGGTAGAATCCTTAGTTCTACACCATGTTGTGACTTATAAATTAATGATATATGCACACATGACTTGAAAAACTATACTGAACAAAAATCTAAACACAACATGTAAAGTATTGGTCCTATGTTTCATGAGCTGAAATTTTTTGGGGCAGAAATTTTCCATATAAGGTATTTCTCTCAAATGTTGTGCACAAATGTATTACATCCCTGTTAGTAGCATTTCCTTTGCCAAAAAAATCCACCAGACAGATGTGCATATCAAGAAGCTGATTAAACAGCATGATCATTACACAGGTGCACCTTGTGCTGGGACAATAAAAGTCCACTCTAAAATGTGCAGTTTTATCACACAACACAATGCCACAGATCAAGTCGACGGAGCGTGCGATTGGCATGTTGACTGCAGAATGTCCACCAGAGCTGTTGCCAGTAAATGAAAGTTCATTTCTCTACCATAATGCCGCATCCAATGTCGTTTTAGAGAATTTGGCAGTACGTCCAACTGACCTCACAACCGCAAACCAGGTGTAACCACGCCAGCCCAGGACCTCCACATCCTGCTTCTTCACCTGTGGAATCGTCTGAGACCAYCCACCTTGACAGCTGATGAAACTGAGGAGTATTTCTGTCTGTAATAAAGCCCTTCTCTGGGGAAAAAAATCCTGATTGTTTGGGTTGGCTCCCCAATGGGTGTGCCTGGCTCCCAAGTGGGTGGGCCTATGCCCACCCATGGCTGCACCCCTGCCCAGTCATGTGAAATCCATAGATTAATAGGGCCTCATGAATTTATATAAATTGACTGATTTCCTTACATGAACTGTAACTCAGTGAAATTGTCGCACGTTACATTTATATTTTTGATCAATGTAACGTAGAAATGCCTCATGAGTTTAGCTCAACTGTCACACCTAATCACAACCTAAAATAAGCTTGTTTTACTCCAATGTTTGTAAACAAAGTAAATGTAAACAAACACTATAAATCGCCTTAAAAACATGGTTAAAACTATAATTTTGATATCAAGGATGGTCAGTCCTTGCATCCACAGCTCTGTCTATGAATTTGAGAGTAGTTACATTTCTGCAGGCCCATCCTTCAGCTTTGACCAAAACAGAGATGGAGGGGGTCCACTTTGTTATTGTCTCAATGAAGGACTTTAAAAGCCACAACAGATAATTGCAAGATACAGAGCAGAAGGTGGATGTGATCATTATTCATTGACCTCTCCATGTTACCAGGTGAGAATCAGTTCATCTGGCGACATGGATTAGACGCCGAGCTGCCGGACCCTGTCAATCACCGTGAGCCACCTCCCATCTCAGTGTTAACCAATTAGATCTAGCGGACTAGATGCCCCTCACCTTCATCGCACTGACCCCTCACCCCATAGTAGGGGGGGGGGGGGGGGGGGGGGTACTGTCACGTTCTACCTTTACTTTACTTTTGTTGTGTCTTTATTTAGTATGGAACTACGAGGAGCGCGATAGTAGTTTTGCGGGCTATGTGGCAGTCTAGTTTGTGATATATATTGCTTTATTTTTTCCTATATTCTGTGTTTGGGGCTGGTCTCCGTGCCTATGATCACGCGTGACGATGCGAGTATGCGAGAAAAGAGTGAGGGCAAACGAGGAGTAGAGGTATGCCATAAATGTGTGACTGCGGATGCTGAACAAAACAAATCTAGAGAACGCGGAGAAGATGACATCGAGAAGAGAAGAGAGAAAATCACTCTCCCCTGCTCCGTCATCACTTCTCTCGCTGACAGATTAGTTCACAAATCTAGACACTCACTCCTCTCTAGAACAGCAGCATACTCATGTCAACCTTTGTGCTCCCTGGCGCTTCTACTTTTCGCCATCTGCCATAGTGAAACCACGAATCCACTCTTCCCCTCATGCTCAAGTCTCTCCGATTCCATCCCGTCTGTTCCCAGTTAGCCATCCCATCCCCCTAGACCAGTAACTTGTTCTCGGGCATTTGTCCACATTATTGTTTGTTTTGTTCAGTCCACCTGAAACGCGCGCACTCAGTGCCGCCGCAAGTGATGCCATACGAAATCCTGACTCATGCTCGCTCTCAACCGGGATGCAGCGCCCGGTCAAGGCGCGAGGAATGGAGGGCGTCTGAGTCTGCGAAGTCGTGCCAAGGGAATTGCGAGTAACATGCCGCAGCTGGATCAACTCGGGACATTGGTACTGGAGACCTGCGCAGAGAAGTGCGGCATCCAACATTCGTGATTGTTGAGGAGGAGTTTGTGGATTGAGGGAGCTACCCGAATAACCACGTCTTCGTGACCCAAGTTAACGAATTTGAAGGACGAATGGCTACCAAATACTTAATTGAGTGGCATGTAAGGCGTTTCTGACCCACTGGGAATCCCTCGTGATGAAAAGAAATAAAAGCCTATAGTCATTCTCTTTCTTTTACTATTAATTCTGACATTTCACGTTCTTCAAAAGAGTAAGTGTGTCCACTCCATCTGACTCGACCTACATCCTGAGATCAGGAATCTCTTACTAGTATAATGTCAAGGAATTGTGAAAAACTGAGTTTAAATGTATTGGCTAAGTGTATGTAGACTTCTGACTTGAAACTGTAAATGTTCACACTTGACAAGTTTCTTCTATGACAAATTATTGTTATTCATTTTGTCATGCCAATTTTGAGGACCAGAATTCATTGGTGACTAAATTTGTTTTTAAGGTCCAGAGAACAGAGGTGCAAGGCGGAAAATAACTAAGGTAGGGCAACCATTTTGCAACCATTTACAAGCTGAAAGTAGCTAATAACAAGATACTTTGAACGTGGTATAGGTTGAGCGATGGTTTGACAAACCCCCCATATAATTAAATAATATTTATGGCATGTTCTATCCCCATCTATGTTGATATGACAGAAACGCACACATATTTTTACTTTCTCATAGGGTAATACCTCCCTCTTCCAAGTGCAAATCCAATCCTGTGTAAGTGTGGCTTTGCAATTTACACAGGAACAACCAATTTCTGAAAATGATTTGTTTCACTTATTTGTTTTTTTTTAGCCAAATCAGATAAATTCTTCTCATAGCTTCAATAAATTGGGCAAAAATAAATCAGAATTTGGCTATGCCTGGAAACATCAGGAACCTATCCCTTTTCTGAAACCTGTCTCCAGATTCCATCCATGAATGCCGCTCGCCGCTCTCTCCAGTCTCCATCCATCCGCTCTCCAGTCTCCATCCATCCCCTCTCCAGTCTCCATCCTCATCCATCCCCTCTCCAGTTCCTCCATCCATCCACCATCCCCCTCAGTCCTCCATCCATCCCACTTTACCCTCTCTCAGTCTCCATCATCCCATCTCCAGTCTCCCCATCCATCTCTCCAGTCTCATCCATCCATCACATCCATCTCTCTCTCCCCATCCCCTCTCCAGTCTCCATCCATCATCCATCCCTCTGTCTCATCCATCTCCATCCATCCCCTCTCAAGTCTCCATCCATCCCTCTCCCAATGTCTCTCATCCATCCCTCTCCATCTTCCATCCATCCATCCATCTCTCTCTCTCCATCCCTCTCCAGTCTTCATACTGGTATGTGAAAGCCCTAGGTAATGGTTAGCTATGGTGATATTCGTATGGTGAAAGCCCTAGGTATGGTAAGCTATGGGTGATAATACTGGTATGGTGAAGCCCTAGGTATGGTAGCTATGGTGATATCGGTATGGTGACAGCCCTAGGTAGGTAGCTATGACGATACTGGTATGGTGAACCCTAGGTATGGTAGCTATGGCGATACTGGTATGGTGAAAGCCTAGGTATGGTAGCTGTGGACGATACTGGATGGTGAAAGCCCTAGGTAGGGTAGCTATGCGATATTGGTATGGTGAAAGCCCTAGGTATGGTAGCTATGGCGATATGGTATGGTGAAAGCCCTAGGTATGGTAGCTATGGCATACTTGGAAGTGACAGCCCTAAGGTCTGGAGCTATGGCGATTACTGGTATGGTGAAAGCCCTAGGTATGTAGCTATGGCGATACTGGTAGTAGTGAAGCCCTAGGTCTGGTAGCTATGGCGATACTGGTATGGTGACAGCCCTAGGTATGGTAGCTATGGCGATACTGGTATGGTGAAAGCCCTAGGTATGGTAGTTATGGCGAATGGTGGGAGAGCCCTAGGTATGGTAGCTTATGGCGATACTGGTATGGTGACAGCCCTAGGTTGGTAGCTATGGCGATACTGGTATGGTGACAGCCCCTAGTAGTAGTCTGGCGATACCTGGTATGGTGACAGCCCTAAGGTAGGTGGTAGCTATACTGGTACTGGTTGACAGCCCTAGTATTGGTAGC
>NW_019943959.1:85737-93237 GCF_002910315.2 Salvelinus sp. IW2-2015
AGACTAAAAAACATGTACACACACACACACACACACACACACACACACACACACACACACACACACACCACAACACACACACACACACACACACACACACACACACACACACACACACACACACACCACACACACACACACACACACTAACAATCCAATATGGCTGCTGGCTTCAGTTCAAAGGCAGGGTTTAGCTGTGAGACTAGGATAGTTTGATTGGCTAAGAGGCCTAAGCCTGCTCCTTCTGATGGCTTTGATTGGCTCAGAAGCTTTAGTCTGTCTGTTATTATGATTCTCAGAGGGTAGCGGATTGTGTGTCATGTCAGAGCAGGCGTCTACTGAACTTCCACTGCTCAAGTCACTGCTCAGAACGGTTACCAAACACACATAAACTAATGGTAGCTATACTGGTATGGTGACAGCAGGCTACACAGTATGATGAGCTGTCCGCCATTCCCTTCCGTCTTTCCCTCCCTCTGTATCCTCACTGAACCTCTCCTCCTACCTCACGTCCTCCTCTTTCTTTTCCCTCTCTCTCCCCGGCTTTTCCAGTCAGGTAAATCCTGTGTGGATTAACAGTCTGTCTAGACAGATTACAGATTGATAATGGGGGGGCTACCATGATCAATGTCTACAAATGACAGGAAAAATTAAGGCTTACAACAACTACAGGGACATGTACTTCACGTTAGGGCTCGGCGATATGACGATATATATCATGAGGCGATAGAAAAATGTCTTATCGTTTCATATTATGCTCTATCGTTTATTTGATTGTGTCGCAAATCACACTCTTTAAGGCAATATTTTTCGTCAATTGGACGACGCTTTGCGTGTATGGAAGGAAATTTGCAACACAAACAAACTTGGAAGAGAGTGAACGTGACACAGAGCACGGAGACACGGAACTCGTACCTAAAAGAGGGGCAATTTCGGTCGCATGGACGTGGCTTGGGTATGAAAAGTCTGACACGGACCAGAAAGCCGTCCTCTGCAAAATATGCCGCAGGCTGGTCCCGACAACAGACTCAAACACCACTAACCTCTTACCACCTACGCCAGAATCAGTACGGAGGGAGTCTACAGATGAGACCCAAAAAGTACAGTTGAGTGCTCAAAACAAACCCCCCCGACTCAGACGATGAAAGGAGATTACAATCTACATCTACATCAAAGACATGGCCCCAATCTACATCTACATCAAAGACATGGCCCCAATCTACATCTACATCAAAGACATGGCCCCAATTCTAACATCTAACATCAAAGGACATGGCCCAATCTACATCATACATCAAAGACATGGCCCCAATCTACATCTACATCAAAAGACATGGCCCAATTTACATCTACATCAAAGACATGGCCCCAATCTACATCTACATCAAGACATGGCCCCAATCTACATCTACATCAAAGACATGGCCCCAATCTACATTCAAAGACATGGCCCCAATCTACATCTACATCAAAGACATGGCCCAATCTACATCTACATCAAAGACATGGCCCCATCTACATCTACATCAAAGACATGGCCCAATCTACATCACATCAAAGACATGGCCCCAATCTTACATCTACATCAAAAGACATGGCCCCAATTTACATCTACATCAAAGACATGGCCCCAATTTACATCTACATCAAAGACATGGCCCCAATCTACATCTACATTAAGACATGGCCCCAATCTACATCTACATCAAGACATGGCCCCAATCTACATCTACATCAAAGACATGGCCCAATCTACATCTACATCAAAGACATGCCCCAATCTACATCTACATCAAAGACATGGCCCCAATCTACATCTACATCAAAGACATGGCCCCAATTTACATCTACATCAAAGACATGGCCCCAATTTACATCTACATCAAAACATGGCCCAATCTACATCTACATAAAGACATGGCCCAATCTACACTACATCAAAGACATGGCCCAATCTACATCTACATCAAAGACATGGCCCCAATCTACATCTACATCAAGACATGGCCCCAATCACATCTACATCAAAGACATGGCCCCAATCTACTCTACATCAAAGACATGGCCCAATCTACATCTACATCAAAAGACATGCCCATACATCTACATCAAAGACATGGCCCCAATTACATCTACATCAAAGACATGGCCCAATTTACATCTACATCAAAGACATGGCCCCAATTTACATCTACATCAAAGACATGGCCCATTACATTACATCAAAGACAGGCCCAATCTACATCTACATCAAAGACATGGCCCCAATCTACACGGAGGAGAAACGGGGGGTTTTGTGAGTTGGTGCTAACACTCAACCCAAGGTACCAAATGCAAATTGCTATGTGACACGTATTAATGCCAAAATAACATGCAAAACAGCAAAGCCCCCAAATAAATAAATACATTTTAGGCCTGTATTTATTTTGTTTGCAACTATAGTTGATGTGTTTTCTATTTACTTTCTCAGATTTTATATTTTGTTATATGCTTAACTGAAAATTTGCACAAAGGTATAAAATAAATAATCAAATATGAGTAAGTACCTTTTTATTTGTTGAGTATAATTCAAAATGTAATAAGAAATAGGCCTTTACATGTGGTCATTTTATATAAACAATTTATTCATTGAATTTACAGAAAATGTGCTATATCTTGATATGTATCGTTATCGGGATATGAAATGACCTATATCGGGATATGAAATGACCTATATCGGGATATGAAATTACCTATATCGGGAGATGAAATTACCATAATCGGGATATGAAATGACCTATACCAGCCCTATCACCGGTTCTATGGAAAAAAGGAGAGGGACATGGGGCATGAGAGAGAAGATACATTTGGTGATGACTATTCAGAGATACATACACACCACAGCCAGACAGCCAGGCATGCAGACATGCAGGCAGGGGAGGGTATGCTGGGTTTGGGAGAGGTGGTAAGTAGGTGATGGGACTAATCGTATAATTCACTCAGCTCTAATTACATTACAGAGATATGACCCTGCAGAGTGAGAACGAGAGAGTGAGAGAGAGATAGTGAGAGCGAGAAAGTGAGAGCTAGAGAGAGAGAGAGAGTGAGAGCGAGAGAGTGAGAGAGGGCGAGAGAGTGAAGCGAGAGAGTGAGAGCTAGAGAGAGTGAGAGCTAGAGAGAGAGTGAGAGAGTGAGAGTGAGAGCGAGAGAGTGGCAGACAGAGAGAGAGGAACATTTTACATTTGGCTAGAAATTCAAAATGAAATGATCTTAACAGAGAAAAATGTCCTCTTGTGCATTACCTAAACTCAGCAAAAAAAAAAAATGTCCTCTCGCTGTCAACTGCGTTTATCTTCAGCAAACTTAACATGTGTAAATATTTGTATGAACAAAACAAGATTCAACAACTGAGACATAAACTGAACATGTTCCACAGACATGTGACTAACAGAAATTGAATAATGTGTCCCTGAACAAAGGGGGTCAAAATCAAAACTAACAGTCAGTATCTGGTGTGGCCACCAGCTGCATTAAGTACTGCAGTGCATCTCCTCATGGGATGCACCAGATTTGCCAGTTCTTGCTGTGAGATGTTACCCCACTCTTCCACCAAGGCACCTGCAAGTTCCCGGACATTTCTGGGGGGAATGGCCCTAGCCCTCACCCTCTGATCCAACAGGTCCCAGACGTGCTCAATGGGATGAGATCCGGGCTCTTCGCTGGCCATGGCAGAACACTGACATTACTGTCTTGCAGAAAATCACGCACAAAAAGAAGAAGTATGGCTGGTGGCATTGTCATGCTGGAGGGTCATGTCAGATGAGCCTGCAGGAAGGGTACCACATGAGGGAGGAGGATGTATTCCCTGTAACGCACAGCGTTGAGATTGCCTGCAATGACAACAAGCTCAGTCCGATGACGCTATGACACACCGCCCCAGACCATGACGTACCCTTGTTGCCATCCTGTACCTGTCCCGCAGGTGTGATGTTCGGATGTACCGATCCTGTGCAAGTGTTGTTGCACGTGGTCTGCCACACAGGTGACAGCATTCCCTCCCCTATATGCCCCCCGAGGCACAACTATGACAACATAACCAACAAAAATGGGTCACAACTCCTGCAGCTCTGTTGCACGCTGGGTATGTACATAGTCAATGGTCGGCTTCGAGGAGACTCCTATGGTAGGTACACCTGTAGCTCATCTCTTGGCAGTAGTACTGTAGACTACTTTATCACTGACCTCAACCCAGAGTCTCTCAGAGCGTTCACAGTCAGCCCACTGACACCCCTATCAGATCACAACAAAATCACAGTCTACTTGAACAGAGCAATACTCAYTCATGAGGCATCAAAGCCAAAAMAACTGAGTAATATTAAGAAATGCTATAGATGGAAGGAAAGCAGTGTGGAAACCTACCAAAAAATAATTAGGCAACAACAAATTCAATCCCTTTCAGACAACTTCCTGGACAAAATGTTCCACTGTAATAGTGAAGGTATAAACCTGGCAGTAGAAAATCGAAACAGTATATTT
Source organism: Salvelinus sp. IW2-2015 (assembly GCF_002910315.2). Classification (NCBI taxonomy): domain Eukaryota; kingdom Metazoa; phylum Chordata; class Actinopteri; order Salmoniformes; family Salmonidae; genus Salvelinus; species Salvelinus sp. IW2-2015. The sequence continues at coordinate 90,253 of NW_019943959.1, forward strand.
GACCTCTCAGCTACCCTATCAAATCTAAACATCTCAAACAGAAACCCGAAGAAAATGAACAACAATGACAAATGGTTTGAGGAAGAATGCAAAAACCTGAGAAAGAAATTGAGAAACCTGTCCAACCAAAAACATAGAGACCCAGAGAAAAATGTGCTTATACCTTCACTATGGTGAAACACTGAATCAATACAGAAATACACGACAGAAAAAGAAGGAACAGCACGTCAGAAATCAGCTCAATGTAATGGAAGAATCCATAGAATCTAATCACTTCTGGAAAACACTTAAACACAAAGAGTTATCTATCCAAAATGGAGATATATGGTGAAACCACTTCTCCAATCTTTTTGACTCTATTACAAAGAACAAACAGAAAAAACATATACATGATCAAATACAAATCTTAGAAACAACTATTAAAGACTACCAGAACCCACTGGATTCTCKAATTACATTGAATTAACTACAGGACAAAATACAAACCCTCCAACCCAAAAATATGTTGATGGTATCTTCAATGAAATGCTAAAATATACAGACAACAAATTCCAATTGGCTACACTTCAACTCTTTAACATCGTCCTTAGCTCTGGCATCTTCCCCAATATTTGGAACCAAGGACTGATCACCCAAATCCACAAAAGTGGAGACAAATTTGACCCCAATAACTACCATGGGATATGCGTCAACAGCAACCTTGGGAAAATCCTCTGCATTATCATTAACAGCAGACTCGTACATTTCCTCAGTGATAACAATGTACTGAGCAAATATCAAATTGCCTTTTTACCAAATTACCGTACGACAGACCACGTATTCACCATGCACACCCTAATTGACAAACCAAAACAAAGGCAAAGTCTTCTCATGCTTTGTTGATTTGGGCTCCCGAGTGGCACATCAGTCTAAGGCACTGCATCTCAGTGCAAGAGGTGTCACTACAGTCCCTGGTTCAAATCCAGGCTGTATCACATATTTGTGTTTATTTATTTTCCCTTTTGTACTTTCACTATTTGCACATAATATGACATTTGTAATGTATTCATTCTTTTGGAATTTTTGTGAGTGTAATGTTTTCTGTTTATTTCACTTTTGTTTGTTAGCGAGAGCGAGAGCGAGAGAGAAAGAGACATGAAAGTAGCATAATTTCCTAGACCTAATGAGAATTTGATGGAAGCTGTGATCATGCCCGAGATTTCACTAGTCTCTCTCTTCTCAGTCCCTCTCCATCCCTGCCCTCGTTTCCCCACTCCCCCTCGCTGTCACATGATTTATTCATCACATAGGAGTTCACATCTACACATTAGAGAGAGAGAAGAGAAAGAAAACAAAGAGGAGGGTTAGAGAAAAGGAAGGGGAGGTAGAGAAAGAGAGAGAGAGAGAGCGAGAGAAGGGCTGGGGGGAAGAGCAGCTTGTTTTGCAGGTATATTGTTATTCTAGTCTCTGCCAATGGCTGAGTGTGACTGTGAGAGAATGTGCATGAGGGAGGAGAGTAGAGAGGGATGGAACAGGGATGAGTGTAGGAAGGGAATACCCTTCAGACACACACACTGATCTACCTCGCCGTGATTCTGAGGACTCACGGCTCCAAGACCATTCCCGTTTGCCATATTTCCATTCCCATTGGCACTCCCAGTTCCATTCCTGTTCGTGTTCCCAGTTCCATTTCCATTGGCACTCCCAGATGCATTCCCGTTAGTGTTCCCATGGCGATCAGCTGCATCCCTGTCCATCAGTTCCTCTCCTCCTCCCTCCTCTCTCTCTTGTCTTCCTTCTTCGCTGGTGTTCTCTCCATTCTCTTGCATCTCGTCCAGCGCTATAGAGAACTGGGCGAGGGTGCGAACCATCTGCAGCATACGGAATAGCCTGTGTGTATCGACACACGATCACACACACCCCCTGCACACCCAGAAACGGATGACTTGTGTGTCTAAACACACACCCACGATACGCCCCCCAAAACAACAGCTCACCCAAAAAATTGCCCCCTCCTTCTCCCTCTCCCTACTCCCCTTGGCCCAAATGCTCACTGGTCATTCCGGAAGAGTGGGAAAAATCTCCGCCCCTCCTCCCCCGTTTCAATTCCAAAAATACACCCCCTCTCTCCAGGTTGTGTTCCCCTCCTCTTCAAAAGACCACATGTCCTTTAAATCCTTTAAGTCCAGTGGTCAGTCTGTCCTTTAAGAATGATCCCCTTCTACACCCACGGTTCGCCGCGTCCACTCCTATGTTTTCTGTGAGTGTGTGTTTTCCTGTAGCTCTGCTCAGGCAGGTAGCGCCGTACGTGTGTGTCTTATGTTGAGCACTCTCTCCGTGGCCGTGTGTGCGATTCTGTGTGAGTTTAGTATGAGATGCAGCCCTTCCCCTGAATGTGTGTGTATAATGAGAGACCGCAGGCTGGGCAGACGCTCACCGCTCAGCCCAGCGCAGMCAGACTCAAACAATCCATCCCAGAGTAATTGATAGAGGATATGAGAGTAGCCAGACTCTGCGAGATGATTACAGAGCCATCTATCCCTGTATCTCAGGCAGATTTAGTCGAGGTCAGACAGAAACGCTAGGTAATGCTTAAAGGTCACCATGACAACTGGACGGTTGTGGTTTTCTCTCAGGACCTGTCGTTATAAGTGATGGGCTACACATTCTGCAAAGAGCTCTGGGTATTTGACTGAGAAATACATCTGAGGAAAACACATTCTGCAAAGAGCTCTGGGTATTTGACTGAGAAATTACATCTGAGGAAAACACATTCTGCAAAGAGCTCTGGTATTTGACTGAGAAATACATCTGAGGAAAACACATTCTGCAAAGAGCTCTGGGTATTTGACTGAGAAATACATCTGAGGAAAACGCATTCTGCAAAGAGCTTCTGGGTATTTAACTGAGAAATACATCTGAGGAAAACACATTCTGCAAAGAGCTCTGGGTATTTGACTGAGAAATACATCTGAGGAAACACATTCTGCAAAGAGCTCTGGTATT
>NW_019943959.1:98828-112055 GCF_002910315.2 Salvelinus sp. IW2-2015
AAACACTTTGTGTGTGGGTGTGGGTGTGGGTGTGGGTGTGTGTGTGTGTTCTCAGGAGACGGTTTGCACAATGTTCAAACACACACGCTACACTGAATGTACAAAACATTAAAAAACATCTGCTGTTTCCATGACAGACTGACCAGGTGAATCCAGCTGAAAGCTATGATCCCTTATTGAGTGTCACCTGTTAAATCCACTTCAATCAGTGTAGATTAAGGGGAGGAGACGGTTAATGAAGGACTTTTAAGCCTTGAGACATGGATGGTGTATGTGTGTCATTCAGAGGGTGAATGGGTAAGACAAATAGTTAAGTGCCTTTGAACGGGGTTTGGTAGTAGGTGCCAGGCACCACCGGTTTGTGTCAAGAACTGCAACGCTGCTGGGTTGCTATGGTGCCACGCTCAATATCTTCCCCGTGTCAATAAATAACTGACAGGCTCATGAGAGATGTTCCAGGAAAACAGAAGGTTCTCATCTCTTTAGCACCGTGGGGGGTCACCATGAGATTCATACTCATTAACAAGTTAGCTTTATAAATCAGTAACTAAACACAGCCACTCTATGCTGTCTTCACTCGTTCTCTCCTTCTTGTTGTCCTTCTCTCCTGCCCTCTCTAATCCCTCTCACTCTCCCCCTTCTTGTCTCGCTCCCTCCTTCACTCTCTCTTCAGGCAGACAGAAATATTCTCTGTAAATAATGAAAATAGCACGGGCATTGGCCACTCGTTTTTGCAGAAGTATTACCCACACACCCACAAGACATAACGTCAGACCTCTTTGTACTTGTAAAAGGACACCGACAGGCAGGCCAGGTTAGCCTATGAAGGAGGAGGAGGAGGAGGAAGAAAGGAGAGTAGGGAGAGAGTGATAGTCCCAAATTACACAGCAGTTATGTGAATTCAGAGGAAGGGTTGGTGTTTTATGGTGTAGACAAAGGGGAAGGTGTCTTCTGAATCAGAGAGGGGGGAAAGAGAAGGGGGAGGAGGATGAGAAGAAAGAGGGGATAGAGAGAGAGAGAGAAAGAGAGCGAGAGAGAAAGAGAGCGAGAGTGGGGGATGGAGCGAGAGAGTGGGTGTGTTAAAGAGAGCAAAGGAGAGAGAGCGAGAGAGTGGGGGATGGAGCGAGAGAGTGGGTGGGTTAAAGAGAGCAAAGGAGAGAGAGCGAGAGAGAAAGTGGGCGATGGAGAGAGTGCGAGAGAGAGAAAGGGGAGAGAAAGCATGAGAGTGCGGAGAGAGACACTGAGCTGGAACAGAGCCAGGCGCCTTGCTGGGGGTCTGACTTCAGGTAAGCGTTTGATCTCTCTCTGTTAAATCCACTTCAATCAGTGTAGATTAAGGGGAGGAGACGGGTTAATGAAGGACTTTTAAGCCTTGAGACATGGATGGTGTATGTGTGTCATTCAGAGGGTGAATGGGTAAGACAAAATAGTTAAGTGCCTTTGAACGGGGTTTGGTAGTAGGTGCCAGGCACACCGGTTTGTGTCAAGAACTGCAACGCTGCTGGGTTGCTATGGTGCCACGCTCAATATCTTCCCCGTGTCAATAAATAACTGACAGGCTCATGAGAGATGTTCCAGGAAAACAGAAGGTTCTCATCTCTTTAGCACCGTGGGGGGTCACCATGAGATTCATACTCATTAACAAGTTAGCTTTATAAATCAGTAACTAAACACAGCCACTCTATTGCTGTCTTCACTCGTTCTCTCCTCTTGTTGTCCTTCTCTCCTGCCCTCTCTAATCCCTCTCGCTCTCCCCCTTCTTGTCTCGCTCCCTCCTTCACTCTCTCTCAGGCAGACAGAAATATTCTCTGTAAATAATGAAAATAGCACGGGCATTGGCCACTCGTTTTTGCAGAAGTATTACCCACACACCCACAAGACATAACGTCAGACCTCTTTGTACTTGTAAAAGGACACCGACAGGCAGGCCAGGTTAGCCTATGAAGGAGGAGGAGGAGGAGGAAGAAGGAGAGGTAGGGAGAGAGTGATAGTCCCAAATTACACAGCAGTTATGTGAATTCAGAGGAAGGGTTGGTGTTTTATGGTGTAGACAAAGGGGAAGGGTGTCTTCTGAATCAGAGAGGGGGGAAAGGGAGGGGGGAGAGATAGAGAGGGGGAGAGAGAGGGAGGAGATGAGAGAAAGAGGGGATAGAGAGAGAGAGAGAAAGAGAGCGAGAGAGAAGAGAGAGCGGAGAGTGGGGGGATGGAGCGAGAGAGTGGGTGTGTTAAAGAGAGCAAAGGAGAGAGAGCGAGAGAGTGGGGGATGGAGCGGAGAGAGTGGGTGGGTTAAAGAGAGCAAAGGAGAGAGAGCGAGAGAGAAAGTGGGCGATGGAGAGAGTGCGAGAGAGAGAAAGGGGAGAGAAAGCATGAGAGTGCGGAGAGAGACACTGAGCTGGAACAGAGCCAGGCGCCTTGCTGGGGGTCTGACTTCAGGTAAGCCGTTGACCAAAACAATGGAAACGCCACACACACGTCACCCCGTAGGGACAGGATCCAGAATTTCCTCATTGCCAGCCATCAAAAATGTGTCTACATTTAGGCTATTGTTTTGTGTATTTTAAAACGACTTCAAGTACCACCACCGTGTCTATATGGCTAGCTATGCTACCAGCTTATCCCAACAGGAGTATGACTCCAACAGGCCACGCCCCTCTTCCCACAGTTATGGTCCTGGAATGACACTCCAATTTATTTTTATTACAACATTCTTGTTATCATGCTTCCAAAATGTTGAAAAGGTACAAATACACTATGTGGACAACCCTTCAAATAGTGGATTCTGCTATTTCAGACACACTCGTTGCTGACAGGTGTATAAAATCGGAGCACATAGCATGCAATCTCCATAGACAAACATTGGCAGTAGAATGGCCTTACTGAAGAGCACAGTGACTTTCAACATGGCACCGTCATAGGATAGAGCTGCCCGGTCAATCTGCAAGTGCTGTTATTGTGAGTTGAAATGTCTGGGAGCATCACTAATGCTCTTGCATGGCTGAATGGAAGCAGGTCCGCAGCAATGTTCCAACATCTAGTGGAAAGCTTCCCAGAAGAGTAGAGGCTGTTTATAGCAGCAATGTTCAACATCTAGTGGAAAGCCTTCCACAGAAGAGTGGGGGCTGTTATAGCAGCAATGTTCCAACATCTAGTGGAAAAGCCTTCCAGAAGAGTGGAGGCTGTTATAGCAGCAATGTTCAACATCTAGTGGAAACCTTCCCAGAAGAGTGGAGGCTGTTATAGCAGCAATGTTCCAACATCTAGTGGAAAGCCTTCCCAGAAGAGTGGAGGCTGTTATAGCAGCAATGTTCCAACATCTAGTGGAAAGCCTTCCCAGAAGAGTAGAGGCTGTTATAGCAGCAATGTTCCAACATCTAGTGGAAAGCTTTCCAGAAGAGTGGAGGCTGTTATAGCAGCAATGTTCAACATCTAGTGGAAAGCCTTCCAGAAGAGTGGAGGCTGTTATAGCAGCAATGTTCCAACATCTAGTGGAAAGCCTTCCAGAAGAGTGGAGGCTGTTATAGCAGCAATGTTCCAACATCTAGTGGAAAGCCTTCCCAGAAGAGTGAGGCTGTTATAGCAGCAAGTTCAACATCTGTGGAAGCCTTCCAGAAGAGTGGAGGCTGTTATAGCAGCAATGTTTCAACAACATCATCTAGTGGAAAGCCTTCCCAGAAGAGTGGAGGCTGTTATAGCAGCAGTGTTCCAACATCTAGTGGAAAGCCTTCCCGAAGATGTGGAGTCTGTTCTAGCAAGCAATTGTTTCCCACACTTAAGTGGAAAGCCTTCCAGAAGATATGAGGCTGTTATAGCAGCAATGTTCTCAACATCTAGTGAAGAAGCCTTCCCAGAAGAGTGCAGGAAGGCTAGTTGGGATCTAGCAGCAATGTTCCAACATCTAGTGGAAAAGCTTCCAAAGAGTGAAGGCTTGTTATAGCAGCAATGTTCCAACATCTAGTGGAAAGCCTTCCCAGAAGAGTGGAGGCTGTTATAGCAGCAATGTTCCAACATCTAGTGGAAAGCCTTCCCAGAAGAGTGGAGTCTGTTATAGCAGCAATGTTCCAACATCTAGTGGAAAGCCTTCCCAGAAGAGTGGAGGCAGCAAAGGGGCGGTCCAACTCCATATTAATGCCTATGATTTTGGAATGAGACGTTCGACTTGCACGTGTCCACATACACTACATGACCAAAAGTATCTCAGGGGTGAACCATTATTTCAAAACATAAAAAAATAAAATAATAATATATATGATTATTTTTTTTTTAAATCAAGAGTACAAGACTGTGTACATACCAGAGATGGGGAACAAATGACTCATCCCATACAGCATTGCACTCTGTATTGTCCAATCACAGAGCAGATGCAAGTCACGTGATGTGTCACGTGACCACTGGATTCGTTCTTTGGAAACCATTAGGCCAAACCACCATTTTGGCTAGCTCTATAGGCCTTTATCAATAAAACATCACAATAAGGTGCAGTGTTCGATTTGAGCCTCCCGAGTGGCACAGTGGTCTAAGGCACGGCATCGCACTGCTAGCTGTGCCACTAAAGATTCTGGGTTCGAGTCCAGGCTCTGTCGCAGCCGGCCGCAACAGGGAGACCCATGGGGTGGCGCACAATTGGCCCAGCGTCGTGCGGGTTAGGGAGGGTTTGGCCTGCAGGGATGTACTTGTCCCTAGCGACTCCTGTGGCGGGCCGGGAGCAGTGGGCGCTGACAGGATTGCCAGGTGTACAGTGTTTTCTCCGACACATTGGTGCGGCTGGCTTCCGGGTTAAGTGGGTATTGTGTCAAGAAACAGCATGGCTTGGTTGGGTTGTGTTTCGGAGGACGCACAGCCCTCGACCTTTGACTCTKCCGAGTCCGTACGGGAGTTGCAGCGATGAGACAATTGGACACCACGAAATTGGGGAGAAAAAGTGTTGGATTTGCCTGCTGGCTGGTAGGYAAACCCTCAGCTCTGGTAAAAACCATTGACAACTATGTGCCGTTTTCACAGGATTGTTAAATAAATGTTAACTATTTGGTTGAAATATCATCACTTCTTGACGAGCATAGTCAAAACTATTAATTTTTGATTATTCCATGCAAAACAATTGCGCACATTTTTCTCTATCAGAGTTATACAGGAAGTTACTGCACGCTTTACGATCAGTAAACATCCGTTGATCATGTCATTTCAGATACACGAGGGTAGCCTCACGATCGCTCAATATTGGCCACCATTAACTAGATATTTACGTGATATTAAATAGAAGTGAACTATACCAGACAAGTGTGATTGGTTTAGGTGCATTTCTCATCCTTTTGTGGGCTCTGCCTGTCAAGCAGCAGAAGGACGCATTTTCCGTTGTACTGTTAGCTGAGTATGTTCTACTTTACAAGCTACTGGTAGAAACGTTGCACAGTTGTCTAAACATAGTGGTAAGTAGACCGAATGTACTTTTTCCTGGAACCAACGTGGACCTACCTAGCTGCCATCATCCTCTTTTCAACATGACGACACATGAAAAGGATGCAGTAACTTCCTGTGTATCTCTGATGATAGAGCTCAATGTGTGCAATTGTTTTGTATGAAATAATCAGAAATGTGTAGTTCTGACTAGGCTTTTCAAGAGGTGATGATATTACGGCCAAATGTATTTAACATTCCCTTGACAACGGCACGTGGTTGTCAATAGTTTTAGCGGAGCTGGGGGTCTTTCTTGCCCCACAGCAGCCAAATTGAACATTCGGCACCATATCGGGACGTTTTATTGATAACGACCTATAGAGAACAAGATTCATGATAATAACGAGGAATATAAGCCATGAAAGCAGCTGTCTAATCCATGTAGGAATAGATCATTATATTGTTATATGTAATTTAACTATTAGACTCTTCTAATGTAATGTTATTTTTTCAACAGGGTGGGTAGCTAGTTTGTGTAACCTGCACCAACAGGTACCAATTTACATGTCAATTTAAAACAAATAAAATGTTTATTTCCTTATTTTAAAAAATCTGACTAAAATGGGTAAAAAACAAGTCCAACAGAGCAACTTCGTTGTGTTGAGTCTCTTCTCGTCCCAAAAATAAAACCATGACATCTGTTAGCGAACACATGATGACACTCGATAGCACGGTCACAGGCGCAAACGGAACTTGTTAGTTTCATTAGAACTAACCTCATCCCCAGGCTCTCGCACGTTTGGGCAGAAACGAGATTACGTTAGAACAGACCCAGGGTCTGTTTGTGTGGCGGTAGAAACGCTAAGGCTCATGGTTAGTGTAGCTTTTGGTGCTCTTTGAAACCAGGTACTGATGGTCAAAACACAACTTCTCAACACAGAGGTTGAAACATTCATAACCGATGGGCACGACATCAACATAGAAATTGTTTAGCAATCTCGGGAGAAAATAGAATGTCTGCGTTGCACAGTAATATCGCTAATATTTAATATCAGCACGGGTTACGAGGATTTACAACTCAGTTCCAGAACCACTCATTGGAGCCCTGTTACCATTTAGCAAAACAATTCTAAACCCGAAAAGGACAATTTCTAAATATTATGCAGCGAAAACAGCCAAATATATCCAAATTGGATTTTAGTAAGGACATCGTGTGCCTGTTAGAACACATAAATCATGATGGATATGACAAATATCTACTGAGTTAGATCAGCTTTCTGAATGGCTCTAGTTGATGGAATCCTTGTTCTATCCCACAGTCTTCCTTCTATTACTCTGACATCACAAAGAGAGGGTCTGACGTCACAATGAGGGCGTCTGACATCACAATAGGGAGGGGTATGACATCACATMAGGGAGGGGTATGACATCACATTAAAGGAGTCAGACATCACAATGGAGAGGGGTCTGAAATGACAAGATAGACACTTAACGAGACACACATTACGAAGAATGTTATGTTAAGGGCTAACTCAGAAAAACAGGTAACTATATCCCTCCACTCCCTAGATACAGCCTTCTGTGGGTGCGCGCGTGAGTATGTGTTTCCTCTGCAGTGAAAGGACTCTTTGTCGCTGACAGGAGAGGTAGAGTGGAGAAAAGTGCTTATTTTGAGTGAGACTGTGTGGAGCGGGCCTCGCTAGGAACACAACTTCACACACTTACACACTCGTGAGCATTCATTTAGATGAAGAGAGACAGCAGCACAGACAGAAGCACGGGAGGGAAGATAACCAGGACACATGATATGTTGGGAAGTACTCTTGCCATTAAAGTGTGATATGAGAGAGAAGATGCTACACACACAGCTGGCTCCCCATTCGTTCATCTTCTGAGAACTGAGACACAAAACCAGCCACTGTCCTAATCTAAACATACGCATGCAATCACATCAGAACGCAACGATGACAGCCTAATCACTGATTTAATATAGATTTACTTATGACAGTTGGATCGGATTGTAGATTGTATTACGCTCCCCCTCCTGCTCCAGGTAGAAGTTAGCCTGAGGCACAGGTCTAGGATCAGTTGACCCTCCTAGAGTCTAACCCTACCTATTAGCAGGAACACCGCCAAACTGACTTGAGAACCTTGTCTAGGAGCAACTTCCCAGACCCCAGAGGCCTATCCCACGATGCAGTGGGTGGCAGAGATACCCATCAGCTCTCTCTGTTAACTTAACCCCAAATCCACTCCGGAAATTCCTCCCATCTCCCTCTCTTCTCTCAGTTCTGCCCTTATTCCCCCCCTCTTATGAAAAACACAAGGCTATTTTTAGGAAATGTACGAATAACATTGAATTTAGAGGGAATTAAGTGGGTGTTTTTTCTCTTCCTCTGACGCCATCTTCTCCTTCTCTCTCTGAAGGCCCGAGAGTCCCAATCTGTCAGAGAAATAACACCATTTATTTCCTGGTATCGGTTCTCTTCTACGCTATATACACTAAGTGTACAAAACAAATGATAAACTGGGTGGTTCGAGCCCTGAATGCTGATTGGCTGACAGCTGTGGTATATCAGACCATATACCACCGGTATGACAAAGCATTTATTTTTACTGCTCTAATTACATTGGTAAACAGTTTATAATAGCAATAAGGCACCTCGGGGGTTTGTGGTATATGACCAATATACCACGGCTGTGTCCAGGCACTCCTTATGCAGGATGCAACGCGAACAGCCCTTAGCTGTGATATATTGGCTATATAACCACACCTCCTTATTGCTTAAATGAACACCTGCTCTTTCCATGACATAGACTGACCAGGTGAATCCAGGTGAAAGCTATGACCCCTTAATGATGTCACCTGTTAAATCCACTTCAATCAGTGTAGATGAAGGGGAGGAGACGGGTTAATGAAGGACTTTTAAGCCTTGAGACATGGATTGTGTATGTGTGTCATTCAGTGGGTCAATGGGCAACACAAAATATTTAAGTGCCTTTGAACGGGGTTTGGTAGTAGGTTCCAGGCACACCGGCTTAAAGAGCTTAGCTACTGTATTATAAGCATGCCAACCTGGAAGGCTGACTAATTGCCTACATTGACTGCACAGCTTTACTAAAGCCACAACAAAGCCTACTGTAGCCTACCTCCCTCTCTGTCTCTCCCTCTCTATTTTTGTCCCTCGCTTCTTCATCCCTCAGGCCTAAACCCTATGACCAGAGTTGTAACAGATATGAGTCTAGAACAGTAGAACCCTGACAAAGCTGAGTCTGGAACAGTAGAACCCTGACAAAGCTGAGTCTGGAACAGTAGAACCCTGACAGAGCTGAGTTTGGAACAGTATAACCCTGACAGAGCTGAGTCTGATAGATCTGAGACTAGAACAGTAGAACTCTGATAGATCTGAGACTAGAACAGTAGAACTCTGATAGATTTGAGTCTAGAACAGTAGAACCCGGATAGATCTGAGACTAGAACAGTAGAACTCTGATAGATTTCAGTCTAGAACAGTAGAACCCAGATAGATCTGTGTTTAATGCTGCTGGTGATGCTGAGCAGAGCTACTCTGTTACTACTGAGATGCGGCCCAGAAATCTGTCCATTGTGGCGAGTGATTGACAGCTCCTGTGTGCCAGCAATGAGTCCTGAGGACACGCCCACATTCCAATCAACATTCCAGAACTCCTGCTGGGCTCTGTTCCCATGACAACCAGGAAACTTCTGTACAGTTCTGCTTGGTCAGAATCTGTCAGCTAATAGGATCATGTATAACAGGTGCCTATGATGGAATGATCACATAAATGAAAATGTAACTAAAACAAACTTTCTTGAGACTACCAAATCAAAACACAGGGATGAGCGACAGAGAAAGCCAGGCAGAGAGCCGGTGACAAAAAGACAGAATAAGAAAGAGACAGATGGACAGTAAGAAGAGGGAGGCAAGGAAGGAAAGAGGAAAGCTTTTAACAGGAGGTTAAACCAGGGCCTTACTGACTGAAGGCACTTTGTGATGCCAGATTCTAAGACAACACACACTTCATACAGAATCTCACAGAGGAATGTAATATCCCTCTCAGCAAACTGGGATTTGAGAATAAACAGGGATCAAAAGAGATAACATTCCCAAAGACAGGAGCACCATGATGACTGGGATACATGGGAGGGAGGAGCTGTGGCAGGGGTGTGTGTGTGTGTGTGTGTGTGTGTGTGTGTGTGTGTGTGTGTGTGTGTGTGTGTGTGTGTGTGTGTGTGTGTGTGTGTGTGTGTGTGTGTGTGTGTGTGTGTGTGTGTGTGTGTGTGTGTGTGTGTGTTGGTGTGTGTGAAATACTTCAGGAACCGGTATTCACCAGTGAGTCTCAAGGTTGTGGTTTACTCTGAGAATGCTGAGCAGAGAATAACAAGAAATCAGTGACACACACACACGCACGATCATGCACGATCATGCAGTGACATAACGGTACAGAAGAACAAAGGCAGACCATATAAAGAATGAATTCTAGATTAAATGGAAAGGAGGGATCAAAGTAGAGGTTTTTAAGCGAGGAGAAGGGCGATGTGGGGAGAGGGGTGATGTGGGGAGAACGGCGATGTGGGGAGAAGGGCGATGTGGAGAGAAGGGCGTGTGGAGAGAAGAGGCGATGTGGAGAGAAGGGCGTGTGGAGAGAGGGGCGATGTGGGGAGAGGGCGATGTGGGAGAAGGGCGATGTGGGAGAAGGGCGATGTGGGGAGAAGGGCGATGTGGGGAGAAGGGCGATGTGGGGAGAGCTGCAGGGAGGGACGTAGAACACACCAGGAGAGGATGGAGTGAGGCATGAGAAGACACCTGGATTATCTCTCTCCAAATCTTTCTTGTCCATTGAGCATCCATGAGTAACACACACCTGGACTCTGTGTGTGTGTGTGTGTGTGTTGTTGGTGTTGTGTGTGTGTGTGTGTGTGTGTGTGTGTGTGTGTGTGTGTGTGTGTGTGTGTGTGTGTGTGTGTGTGTGTGTGTGTGTGTGTGTGTGTGTGTGTGTTGGAGGGGGAGTAAGAAAAAGAGCAGATGAGAGAAAGAGAGAGTGATAGATGGGCAGGGGAGGCTGAAGCAAAGACAAGAGGAGAGCACAAGAAGAGGAAAGAGAGATAGGAGGTACACAGGGAGAACAGAGGAGTTACTGTATTAGTGAGGCTCCCTCCCAGACAACCACTGGTTCAATTTGATTAAAACACACGTAGAGAGGCAGAGAGAAAGAGGGGCGGTTCTCACACCCTTCCTAGAATTCCACAGCCGCTTGTTACAGTCATGTCATTGGGCGGCCGGTTGCCATGTGACAACGGTTGCCTAAGAAACAACTTAATGGAATTCAGTCAAACTATGACTGAATATGGCCAAAAACGTCACTGCAGTGAAAGAGAGACTGTGTGTATGTGTGTGTCAGAGAAAGGTACACACGGAAACCATTGAGCGTAAATAACCCGGCAGCGTTGCAGTTCTTAACACACTGAAACCTGCACCTGGCTCCTAATCAATAAGGGATCATAGCTTAGGGATCATAGCTTTGGTCATAGCTTTTACCTGGTCAGTCTGTCAAGGAAAAAGCAGGTGTTCCTAATGTTTTGTACACTCAGTGTACATTTTTCTCTTAAATAAAGTGATTTAAAAATAATTTGATTGTAGTATCATTTAGTTTAGAATTTTGAAGAAAATACAAATTGTCATATTGATGTGGAGAAAAAACAACTGCCATTTAAAGGGGCGGTACGCCAACATTTCAAATATACTTAATTTTATTGATGAAAAGTGACTAATCTCTTGATCCTGAGACAATCAGCAAAAATATGTCTTTGTTTCTTTTATTCACTTATCCCACAGCCAGCATTAGCATCACTGCTAGTGAAACAATAGGACTGGTAAGGCCAATGGCAGGACACTTCAAAAAGACCAAATCCTCAAAGTCACTTTAAACCTAATGTACAAGCAACCAAAATACCATAACAAGTTGCACAAGATATTACAGGTGCAGAAACAAAATGGCGCAGTTTGAGGCCATGTGGCAGAGAGTGATGCGGGCGCTAGAGATGGGGGTGTGAGCATGTGGGTCTGGGCAGGTGTGATGTTGCTGATGTTTGTTTGATAGTGTCATTTGTATGTGTAGGTTTTGTATTGTATAAAAAAATCTAAATCAAATCGGACCAAAAATTTWAAAAAAGGATATTATAGGAATTCTGGTATTTATATAAAATCTTCTGTAGAATAATAATTTTTTGGAGAATAAACCCCAATACAGAACTGTGTACATTCATTAATGTGCACAAAAATAGGGTCATCTTTATTTTGTACAGTCCTACATTACGTGGTATAGAAACGTACGCTCTTAGGCGAGTACATACAGTGCATTCGGAAAGTATTCAGACCCCTTCCCTTTTTCCACATTTTGTTACATTACAGCCTTATTCTAAAGTGGATTATAACTTAAATGTTACTCATCAATCTACATAATGACAAAGTGAAAACAGGTTTAGACATTTTTGCAAACGTATTACAAATAAAAAACAGAAATACCTTATTTACATAAGTATTCAGACCCTTTGCTATGAGACTCGAAATTGAGCTCAGGTGCATCCTGTTTCCATTGATCCTCCTTGACCTGTTTCTACAACCTGATTGAAGTCCACCTGTGGTAATGATTTGGAAAGGCACACACCAGTCTATATAAGGTCACACAGTTGACAGTGAATGTCAGAGCAAAAACCAAGCCATGAGTTCAAAGGAATTGWTCGTAGAGCTCCGAMACAGGATTGTGTCGATGCACAGATCTGGGGAAGGGTACTAAAAAAGTTTGGCAGCATTGAAGGTCCCAAAGAATACAGTGGCCTCCATAATTCTTAAATGGAAGAAGTTTAGAACCACCAAGACTCTTCCTAGAGCTGGCCGCCCAGCCAACTGAGCAATCGAGTGTGAAGGGCCTTGGTCAGGGAGGTGACCAAGAACCCGATGGTCACTCTGACAGAATTCCAGAGTTCCTCTGTGGAGATGGGATAACCTTCCAGAAGGACAACCATCTCCACAGCACTCCAACAATCAGGCCTTTATGGTAGATTGGCCAGATGGAAGCCACTCCTCAGTAAAATGCACATGACAGCCCGCTTGGAGTTTGCCAAAAGGCACCTAAAGGACTCAGAGCATGAGAAACAAGATTCTCTGGTCTGATGAAACCAAGATTGAACTCTTTGGCCTGAATGCCAAGCATCACGTCTGGAGGAAACCTGGCATCATCCCTARGGTGAAGCATGGTGACAGCATCATGCCGTGGGGATGTTTTTCAGCGGCAGGGACTGGGAGACTAGTCAGGATTGAGGGACAGGACAATGACCCTAAGCACACAGCCACTCCAACGCAGAAGTGGCTTCGAGACAAGTCTCTGAATTTTTCCTTTAACTGGTTAAAGGGATTTTTGGGGGGGATTTTGGTTAAAGAGGCCCTTAATCTACTGCCACAGAGTCAGATGAACTTGTGGATACCGTTTTTATTTCTCTGTGACCCGTATGAAAGTAGAGGTAGTTTTATGAGCCAATGCTAGGTAGCGTTAGCGCAATGACTGGAAGTCTATGGGTATCTGCTAGCACACATTGAGGGAGTGATTAATAAGGTTAAGGCCTAGTCTGTATACCACTGTACCTTTCAGATCGACAACACCACTAAGGAACAACCAGTCCAACATCAGAGAAACACTGAACCATCTGAAAGGTTGGACCACGTTGAGATCAGAGAAACACTGAACCATCTGAAAGGTTGGACCACGTTGAGATCACGAGAAAAACCACGGAACCATCTGAAAGGTTGGAACCACGGT
>NW_019943959.1:112080-124123 GCF_002910315.2 Salvelinus sp. IW2-2015
TTCCTAGAGCTGGCCGCCCAGCCAACTGAGCAATCGAGTGTGAAGGGCCTTGGTCAGGGAGGTGACCCAGAACCCGATGGTCACTCTGACAGAATTCCAGAGTCCTCTGTGGAGATGGGATAACCTTCCAGAAGGACAACCATCTCCACAGCACTCCAACAATCAGGCCTTTATGGTAGATTGGCAGATGGAAGACACTCCTCAGTAAAATGCACATGACAGCCCGCTTGGAGTTTGCCAAAAGGCACCTAAAGGACTCAGAGCATGAGAAACAAGATTCTCTGGTCTGATGAAACCAAGATTGAACTCTTTGGCCTGAATGCCAAGCATCACGTCTGGAGGAAACCTGGCATCATCCCTATGGTGAAGCATGGTGACAGCATCATGCCGTGGGGATGTTTTTCAGCGGCAGGGACTGGGAGGACTAGTCAGGATTGAGGGACAGGACAATGACCCTAAGCACACAGCCACTCCAACGCAGAAGTGGCTTCGAGACAAGTCTCTGAATTTTTCCTTAACGTGTTAAAGGGATTTTTGGGGGGGATTTTGGTTAAAGAGGCCCTTAATCTACTGCCACAGAGTCAGATGAACTTGTGGATACCGTTTTATTTCTCTGTGACCCGTATGAAAGTAGAGGTAGTTTTATGAGCCAATGCTAGGTAGCGTTAGCGCAATGACTGGAAGTCTATGGGTATCTGCTAGCACACATTGAGGGAGTGATTAATAAGGTTAAGGCCTAGTCTGTATACCACTGTACCTTCAGATCGACAACACCACTAAGGAACAACCAGTCCAACATCAGGAAACACTGACATCGAAAGGTTGGACCACGTTGAAATCAGAGAAACACTAACCATCTGAAAGGTTGGACCACATTGAGATCAGAAAACACTGAACATCTGAAAGGTTGGACCACGTTGAGATCAGAGAAACACTGAACCATCTGAAAGGTTGGAACACGTTGAGACCAGAGAAACACTGAACCATCTGAAAGGTTGGACCACATTGAGACCAGGAGAAACACTGAACCATCTGAAAGGTTGGACCACGTTGAGATCAGAGAAACACTGAAACCATCTGAAAGTTGAACACGTTGAGATCAGAGAAACACTGAACCATCTGAAAGTTGACACATTGAGACAGAGAAACACTGAACCATCTGAAAGGTTGGAACCACGTTGAGATCAGAGAAACACTGAACATCTGAAAGGTTGGACCACTTGAACAGAGAAACACTGAAACCATCTGAAAGGTTGGACACGTTGAGATCAGAGAAACACTGAACCATCTGAAAGGTTGGACCACGTTGAGATCAGAGAAACACTGAACCATCTGAAAGGTTGGAACACGTTGAGATCAGAGAAACACTGAACCATCTGAAAGGTGGACCACATTGAGACCAGAAAAACACTGAACCATCTGAAAGTTGGACCACGTTGAGACAGAGAAAACACTGAACCATCTGAAAGTTGGACCACGTTGAGATCAGAAAACAGCAACCATCTGAAAGGTTGAACACGTTGAGATCAGAGAAACACTGACCATCTGAAAGGTTGGACCACGTGAGATCAAGAAACACTGAACCACTGAAAGGTTGGACCACATTGAGACCAGAGAAAAACACTGAACCATCTGAAAGGTGGACCACATTGAGACCAGAAACACTGAACCATCTGAAAGTTGGACCACATTGAGACCTGAGATAAAACATGGACAAATTTCATTGTATTACTTTTTCAATTACCTAGAACCGCTCTATATCATTGTCTCCCTCTCCCTTTTTAATTACTAAATGAATAACTGGCAGCAACTAGAGTGGGCACCTGTGAAGAATGTAACACTGCATGTGAGTGAAGAGAGAGCGCGAGAGCAAGAGAGAGAGCGGAAGGAGAACTAAAAGACATGGGTATTGCCACACACACCTCATCCCGAGCTTTATAACATTCCAGCAGCCACATTCCCAACAAAAGCTATGCCAAATAATACTGATCAAACACAAGCCCTTAAGGTGTGCTTCAGCTGCCAACGTCCACAGCAGTCTGTAATGTGTCATCTACAAAGCCCTTTGGTAAACTCCCCTTTACCTCTGTAGTCTGGCTCCTTCACCACCAGCATGATCATACCCGGATCTGCTAGTGGTTTGCTATATAACCTCCCGGTCTGCTAGGTGTTCATAGATTACCATACCCGGTCTGCTAGGTGGTTGCTATGTTACCATACCCGGTCTGCTAGGTGGTTGCTATGTTACCATACCCGGTCTGCTAGGTGGTTGCTATGTTACCATACCCGGTCTGCTAGGTGGTTGCTACTTAAAGTCCCCAGGACATTCACAGTATTAGGCAAGACTGCCTTCTCTTCTTGTGCACCAGAGGAATGGAATAGTCTACAATCCATGCTTCATCTAGATATGCTAGTGCCACGGAATGAATTTAAAATATAGAGACGGGAGACTCTGTTACGGAGGAGTGTAAATGCTTTTTGTAGGCTGGATCATGTTGTTGTATTGTATTGTTGTATGTTTTAATTGTGTAATGTATTGATTGCTGCTGCCTTCTTGGCCAGGTCTCCATTGAAAAAGAGACTGAGTCTCAATGAGCTTTTCCTGGTTAAAATAAAAGGTCTGCCCAATGGCAAGGTATTTCCGTTCATCTGACCCGATGGAAGGAGCTCTAAGGTGGTGAATGGATGTCTATGCCTGTCTATGCGGAAAGAGCATTTCTATCAGAGTATTCCTGCTATCAGACCCTGCTACTATTAACCTGTAGGAATTTAGTTCCCTGGCCAACCAGAGGAAGGGGAGAGGAAGATGAGTGGGAGAAAGGGGGGGAAGAAGAAATGGGTAAAATAAGGTGAGAATGAAAACAAAAAGTTGAAATACAAAATCAACTGTGTTTATGAGATCAGGCTACATACCTATGGGGTAAAAACATTATCTCTGTCACTTCAATTCAAGGGGCTTTATTGGCTTGGGAAACATGTGTTTACATTGCCAAAGCAAGTGAAGTAAATAATAAACAAAAGTGAAATAAACAATAAAAATGAACAGTAAACTTTACACTCACAAAAGTTCCAAAAGAATAAAGACATTAAAAAACATCATTACAACACTGTATATAAACATAATACTACATCTGAAATGTCTTGATTCTTTTGGAACTTTTGTGAGTGTAAAGTTTACTGTTCATTTTTATTGTTTATTTCACTTTTGTTTATTATCATCTACTTCATTTGCTTTGGCAATGTTAACACGTTTCCCATGTCAATAAAGCCCCTTGAATATAAATAATAATAATCAATAGATAGGAGAAAAAGAGAGAGAGACAGCGATAGAGACAGGAAAGAACACAGATGTTTTTACCCCATAGGTACGTACCTGATCTCATAAACACCGTTGATTTGTAGTCCTAGACACATCACATCAACACCCTCTCATATTTCACCATGTTCTATTTAACGCACACACACACACCACACACACACACACACACACACACTACTCCCTCTGAAACACACACACACACACACTACTCCCTCTGAAACACACACACACACACTACTCCTCTGAAACACACACACACACACTACTCCCTCTGAAACACACACACACGACACACTACTCCCTCTGAAACACACACATCACACACACACTACCCCTCTGAAACACACACACACACACTACTCCCCTCTGAAAACACACACACACCACTACTCCCTCTGAAACACACACACACCACTACTCCCTCTGAACACACACACACACACTACTCCCTCTGAAACACACACACACACTACTCCCTCTGAAACACACACACCACACTACTCCTTCTCTGAACACAACACACAAACTACTCCCTCGAAACGCACACACACACTACTTCCTCGAAACACACACACCCACTACTCCCTCTGAAACACACACACAACACTACTCCCTCTGAAACACACACACACACTACTCCCTCTGAAACACACACACACACTACTCCCTCTGAAACACACACACACACTACTCCCTCTGAACACACACACACACTACTCCTCTAAAAACACACACACACCACTCTCCCTCTGAAACACACACACACACACTACTCCCTCTGAAAACACACACACACACTACTCCCTCTGAAACACACACACACACTAACTCCCTCTGAAACACACACACACACTACTCCCTCTGAAACACACACACACACTACTCCCTCTGAAAACACGACACACACACACTCCCTCGAAACCACACCACACACTACCCTCTGAAACACACACAACACACTCCCTCTGAACCACACACACACACACTACTTCCCTCTAAACACACACACACCACACACTACTCCCTCTGAAACACACACACACACAACACTACTCCCTCTGAAACACCACACACACACACTACTCCCTCTGAAACACACACACACCACACTACCCCTCTGAACACACACACACACACACACACTACCCCTCTGAAACAACACACACACACACTACTCCCCTCTAAACACACACACACACACTACTCCCTCTGAAACACACACCACACCACACTACTCCTCTGAAACACACACAAACACACTACCCCTCTGAAACACACCCACACACACACTACTCCCTCTGAAACACACACACCACACTACTCCCTCTGAAACACACACACAAACACTACTCCCTCTGAAAACACACACACACCACACTACTCCCTCTGAAACACACACACACACACACTACTCCCTCTGTGAAACACACACACACACACACTACTCCTCTGAAACACACACACACACTACTCCCTCTGAAACACACACACACACCACTACTCCCTCTGAAACACACACACTACCCTCTAAACACACACACACAACTACCCCTCTGAAAACAACACAAACACTACACAAAGTTCCTCTTTGCCCTGACTCCGATAGATACCATTAACACAACCAGTAACTGATATATTTATCTTGTGTGTGTGTGTGTTGTGTGTGTGGTGTGTGTGTGTGTGTGTGTGTGTGTGTGTGTGTGTGTGGTGTGTGTTTGTGAGAGAGAAGAGAGAGAGGGAGAGAGATGAGAGAGAGACCAGGGTGGTGAATGCCCCTCTGGAACGCAATGATTAGGGGTCGTTATGGAAACAAAACTCACCTGGAGCTCCAGATGTATATCTACTGCTAATAGAGACCATATAAACACACACACAACAACACACACACCACACACCACACACAACACACACACACACACACACACACACACACACACACAACACACACACACACACACAACACACACACACATCTCTCTGTCACATGTTCATTTGACAACCTCTAAAATGTCACCATGAATGACATCGCTAATGACAAAAAACTGAAATTAAGAGCCCAGGTTTACTTGCTTAAATCACTGAACACAACAAGCGATAAAAACGGATGATTGTCATAATTTGAGGCATTACTGAATATTAAATGTAACAAATCAAACATTAAACCTAGTAAACAATTCATGGCAATTCATGGTAACCTCGTAAACAATTAATTGAGACCAGCTGTTTATTTGAAAAGGTGTTTCATTTGCTGAAATATGTGCCGTTGCCCGGCTATTAAAAGGGACAGGCAACTATTTGAGAGACCGCGTTTAATTAAAAGTTTAGCGTACATCATTAACCCTGCAGCAGACAAGAGGTGGTATTGCGTGTGTGTGTGTGGGTGTGTGTGTGTGTGGTAACCAAAGATGTTGAGATTTCCTCCATGGTCCTTAACCATGTGACTCAGAGACCTGAGTGAAAACACTCCCCCAGTATCCCTCCTCCAAGACAAAACTAAATAAGAGAAAAGTGCTGTTTCACACACAACACACACACACACACACACACACACACCACACACACCACACACACACCACAACACACACACACCACACACACACACACACACACACACACACACACACACACACACAGACGAAGGAGAGAGATAGGAGAGGATAGCAGAAACTCCCAGGAAAGCAGATCCATATATAACTAGCCCAGTAAAACACACATTCCACAGACTCAAATAATGGATCTTCCAGAGAAAGACATTTTGTTATTTCACTTGCTTTGGCAATGTGTTTCCCATGCCAATGAAGCCCCATTAAATTAAATTATAGAGGAGAGAGAGAGGTCTGTTGGTTGTGTTGCTTGTGTTTCTGTTCTGCAGCCACACTCCGGACGGTCCGAGCTAGGTTTCCATTAGTCATTGCCCGGACGTCTGTAGCTAGGTTTCCATAGCCATCTCCGTCCTAGCTTGGATGCCTCCGGACGGTCCGTAGCTAGGTTTCCATTAGCCACTGCCTCGGACGGTCTGTAGCTAGGATTGCCTCGGACGGTCCGTAGCTAGGTTTCCATTAGCCACTGCCTCGGACGGTCTGTAGCTAGTTCCATTAGCCATTGCCTCGGACGGTCCGTAGCTAGGTTTCCATTAGCCACTGCCTCGGACGGTCATAGCTAGGTTTCCATTAGCACCCCCCCCCCCCCCCCGCCCGCTGCCTCGGACGGGTCGTAGCTAGGTTTCCATTAGCCATTGCCTCGGACGGTCCGAGCTAGGTTTCCATTAAGCCATTTGCCTCGGACGGTCCGTAGCTAGTTCCATTAAGCCATTGCCTCGGACGGTCCGTAGCTAGGTTTCCATTAGCCATTGCCTCGGACGGTCTGTAGCTAGGTTTCCATTAGCCATTGCCGTCGGACGGTCCGTAGCTAGGTTTCCAATAGCCATTGCCTCGGACGGTCTGTAGCTAGGTTTCCATTAGCCATTGCCTCGGACGGTCCGTAGCTAGGTTTCCATTAGCCATTGCCTCGGACGGTCCGTAGCTAGGTTTCCATTAGCCACTGCCTCGGATGGTCTGTAGCTAGGTTTCCATTAACACAAGTTCAAAGAACGGATAAAAATTGCCTGTCCTCGTTTGCAACACTCACTACCGAGTTCCAAACTGCCTCTGGAAGCAACATCAGCACAAGAACTGTTCGTCGGAAGCTTCATGAAATGGGTTTCCATGGCCGAGCAGCCGCACACAAGCCTCAGATCACCATGCGCAATGCCAAGGGTCGGCTGGAGTGGTGTAAAGCTCGCCGCCATTGGACTCTGGAGCAGTGGAAACGCGTTATTTGGAATGATGAATCACACTTCACCATATGGCAGTTTGACCGATGAATCTGGGTTTGGCGGATGCCAGGAGAACGATACCTGCCCAAATGCATAGTGCCAACTGTAAAGTTTGGTGGAGGAGGAATAATGGTCTGGGGCTGTTTTTCATGGTTTGGGCCCCTTAGTTCCAGTGAATGGAAATCTTACCGCCACAGCATACAACGACATTTTAGCAGTGAAGTGGGCACCAATTCCATATTAATMCCCATGATTTTGGAATGAGATATTCAACGAGCAGGTGTCCACATACTTTTGGTCATGTAGTCTATATACTGAACAAATTTAAACAACGCAACATGCAACGATTTCAAAGATTTCACTGAGTTACAGTTCARAGAAGGAAATCAGTTAATTGAAAWAAATTCATTAGGCCCTAATTTCACATGACTGGGAATACAGATATGCTATGTTGGTCACAGATACCTTTAATAAAAAGGTAGGTGCACGGATCAGAAAACCAGTCGGTATTTGGTGTGACCACCATTTACCTTATGCAGCGGGACACATCTCCTTCACAGAGTTGATCAGGCTGTTGATTATGGTCTGTGGAATGTTGTCCCACTCCTCTTCAATGTCTGTGCGAAGTTGCTGGATWTTGGCGGGAGATGGAACCCGCTGTCGTAAACGTTCTACATTTCGATCCAGAGSATCCCAAACATGCTCAATGGGTGACATGTCTGGTGCCATATGCAAGCCATGGGAATTGAACATTTTCAGCTTCCAGGAATTGTGTACAGATCCTTGCGACATGGGGCCGTGCATTATCATGCTGAAACATGAGGTAATGGCGGTGGATGAATGGCACGACAATGGYCCTCWGGATCTTGTCACGGCATCTCTGTGCATTCAAACTGTCATCGATAAAATACAACTGTGTTCGTTGTCCGTAGCTTACGCCTGCTGATACCATAACCCCACCGCCACCATGGGGCACTCTGTTCACAACGTTGACATCAGCAAACAGCTAGCCTACACAACACCATACATGTGGTCTGTGGTTGGGAGGCCGGTTGGACGTACTGCAAAATTCTCTAAAACAACGTTGGAGGCGGCTTATGGTAGAGAATGAACATTCAATTATCTGGTAACAGCTCTGGTGGACATTCCTGCAGTCAGCATGCCAATTGCACACGCCCTGTGGCATTGTGCTGTGTGACAAAGCTGCACATTTTAGAGTGGCCTTTCGTTGTCCCCAGCACAAGGTGCACCTGTGTAATGATCATGCTGTTTTAATCAGCTTCTAGATATGCTACACCTGTCAGGTGGATGGATTATCTTGGCAAATAAGGAATGCTCACTAAACAAGGATGTAAACAAATTTGTTCACAACATTTTAAATAAACACGTTTTTTTGTGTGTATGTAGAATTTCAGGGATCTTTTATTTCAGCGAATGAAACGCTCCTACAAGGATGGGGGAGAAAGAAATAAAGAAATAAAGAGAGAAAGAGGTTTGTTTTTCCGGAGAGGACAGAATTCCCAGGCCTGTACCATTCCTCTCCCTATTTATAGCATGAGAATATATACACACACACACACACACACACTATGGTAACCAGGGGAAGACCACAAACCCATATCTCCAGATCAGCCCCCATCAATACCCGCCCACCTGGTTCAACTACCCCCATGAGAAACCCATCCAGACAGAGGCAGAATATCCTTAAGCCCCCAGAAGTCAACTGAAATGAAAAACACCTCTGTAGAAAGAGGAGAAAGAGAGTGCAGGCTTTGTCTGTATGAGTTAGAGCCGAYAGAAAGAATGGGAGAGGGGAGAAGAAAAGAGAGCAGAGATGGAAGAGATACACTCAATCCTTTTTCTGGTTCATAAACAGTCAATGAAGTAAACAGACCAGACCGAGCTGCTAATGCATTGCTGCCTATGGGAGAGCCACCTATTAAGCAGACCGGAACTGTGACATCTTCATTTATCCACCATCTTTGGAGATGGAAGACATGTTTCTGGCCTGCAGCTTAGAGCTCAGACTGACCCCATGACCTCAAAATCAGGCTACACGTCGGCCCTGATTACAACACTGCTTAACAAGCAAACACACACAAACACACACACAACACACCACACACACAACACACACACACACACACACCACACACACACACACACACACACACACACACACACACACACACACACACACACACACGATGGCTTACTCTTACCTGGCCAGAGAGCACAGTCCAACACTCTGACCCCTCCACCACCCTCCAACATGTTAGATGAGTGATTACTCGAAGAAAGAAGGAGGAAGAGCAAGGATGAAAATTGTTACCAACAGGGCTGTCTGTGAAGTCAGACAGTTGTGAGGGAGAGGTCAAAAGGTGAGACTGAGCAGGCAGAGCCCTGATCTCTAAGGTGTGTAAAAATACTCCCTTTGATTGGTCAGGGTAGCAGGTCATAGAAGGTATAACAATAGTGATAGGGGGGGAAATAGTCACATATGGCAATATTATTTGGACGATATTTGACTCCCAAGTATCGATTTGTAAATTATAATTAAAAATTTTTTTTTGCTGGCACGGTTAGCAAGCGCCAGACTGCTGTACCTGCCCAAAATGCCGTTATTTTTCACATATAGCTTGTTCTCAATCTTCTTTTTTCTTATTCACTTATATAACCAGGTAGGCTAGTTGAGAACAAGTCTCATTTGCAACTGCTACCTGGCCAAGATAAAAGCATAGCAATTTGGCCACATACAACAACACAGAAGTTACACATGGAATAAACAAAACATACGTCAATAATACAGTAGAAAATAAGTCTATATACAATGTGAGCAAATGAGGTGAGATAGGAGGTAAAGGCAAAAAAAAGGCCATGGTGGCGAGGTAAATACAATACAGCAAGTAAACCACTGGAATGGTAGATTTGCAGTGGAAGAATGTGCAAAGCAGAGATAGAACTAATGGGGTGCAAAGGAGCAAAATAAATAATAAATACAGTAGGGGAAAGAGTAGTTGTTTGGGCTAAATTATAGATGGGTTATGTACAGCTACAGTGATCTTGTGAGCTGCTCTGACAGCTGGTGCTTAAAGCTAGTGAGGGAGATTAAGTTCTCAGCTTCAGTGATTTTGCAGTCGTTCTAGTCATTGGCAGCAGAGAACTGGAAGGAAAGACGACCAAAGTAAATTGGCTTTGGGGGTGACCAGTGAATATACCTGCTGGTGCGCTGCTACAGTGGGTGCTGCTATGGTGACCAGTGAGCTGAGATAAGGCGGGCTTTACCCTAGCAGAGACTTGTAGATAACCTGTAGCCAGTGGGGTTTGGCGACGAGTATGAAGCGAGGGCAAACCAACGAGAGCGTACAGGTCGCAATGGTGGTAGTGTATGGGCTTTGGTGACAAAACAGATGGCACTGTGACAGACTGCATCCAGTTTGTGAGTAGAGTGTTGGAGGCTATTTATAGATGACATCACCGAAGTCGAGGATGGTAGGATGTCAGTTACGAGGGTATGGTGGCAGCATGAGGAAGGATGCTTTGTTGTGATATAGGAAGCCAATTCTAGATTTAATTTTGGATTGGAGATGCTTAATGTGAGTCGGGAAGAGATTTACAGTCTAAGCAGACACCTAGGTATTTGTGTGTTTACACATAATCTAAGTCAGAACCGTCCAGAGTAGTGATGCTGGACGGGCGAGCAGGTACGGCAGTGATCGATTGAATAACAGGCATTTAGTTTTACTTGCGTTTAAGAGCAGTTGGAGGCCACGGAAGGAGAGTTGTATGGCATTGAAGCTCGTCTGAGGTTAGTTAACACAGTGTCCAAAGAGGCAGGGGCCAAGAAGTATACAGAATGGTGTCGTCTGCTAGAGATGGATCAGAAGAATCACCAGCGGCAAGAGCGACATCATTGATGTATACAGAGAAGAGAGTCAGCCCAAAAGAGTTGAACCCTGTGGCACCCCCATAGAGACTGCCAGGGGTCCGGACAACAGTCCCTCCGATTGACCCATTGAACTCTATCAGAGAAGTAGTTGGTAAACCAGGCGAGGCAATCATTTGAAGAAACCAGGCGTCGAGTCTGCCAATAAGAAATGTGGTGATTGACAGAGTCGAAAGCCTTGGCCAGGTTGATGAATACGGCTGCCACGGTATTGTCTCTTATTGATTACGGTTATGATGTCGTTTAGGACCTTGACCGTGGCTGAGGTGCACCCATGACCAGCTTCGAAACCAGATTGCATAGTGGAGAGAAGGTACGGGGATTCGAAATGGTCGGGAATCTATCTGTTAACTTGGCCTTTCGAAGACCTTAGAAAGACAGGGTAGGATATAGTATAGGTCTGTAACAGTTTGGGTCTAGAGTGTCACCCCTTTAAGAAGAGGGGATGACCGCGGCTAGCTTTCCAATTTGGGAATCTCAGACGATACGAAAGAGAGGTTGAACAGGCTTGTAATAGGGGTTGAACAATTTTGGCAGGTAATTTTAGAAAAAAGAGGGTCCAGATTGTCTAGCCCGGCTGATTTGTAGGGGTCCAGATTCTGCAAGCTCTTTCAGAACATTTTTAAATAAGAGCCAACTTGTTTTCAGCACTTTTATTTCCCTGATCAGAAACTCCTTTTCTCATCTCTCTGCCAGCAGACGTATGGTGAGCAATACAAACTGCATGTGTAGATTGCAAAACTTATCTTATCGTCACACTAAGTATCGTGATAATATGGTATCATGAGCGTCCCTGGCAATTCAATACGTATCTTATCGTCACCTAAGTATCGTGATAATTAGTCATTGAGGTTCCCTGCAGATGTCCAGCCCTAATGAACAGTTTCTCTCTCATACAGGACACCAAGAGGACGAGTGTATATGAAATGGTTGTGTGCGTGTGCATGTGTTGTGTGTAGTGTAG
>NW_019943960.1:0-33549 GCF_002910315.2 Salvelinus sp. IW2-2015
GTTGTGTTGGATTTGCCCCAAAACATAACGCTTTGTATTTACAAACCAAAAAGTGATTTCTTTGCCGCCATATTACTACAGTGCCTTGTGCGAGAAGCGATGATTCGATGGGTTGGATATTTGTATTCTGGTACAGGCTTCCTTTTCTTTTCACTCTGTC
The DNA here is from genome assembly GCF_002910315.2 of Salvelinus sp. IW2-2015. Lineage (NCBI taxonomy): Eukaryota > Metazoa > Chordata > Actinopteri > Salmoniformes > Salmonidae > Salvelinus > Salvelinus sp. IW2-2015. The sequence continues at coordinate 161 of NW_019943960.1, forward strand.
ATTTAGGTTAGTTAGTGTGAGTAACTACCAATTTTTTATTTACCTTTATTTAACTACGCAAGTCAGTAATAAGAAACAAATTCTTATTTTTCATGACAGCCTAGGAACAGTGGTTAACTTCCTTTGTTCAGGGGGCAGAACGACAGATTTTACCTTGTGAGCTCGGGATTCGATCTTACAACCTTTCGGTTTACTGGACTAACGCTCTAACCACATAGGCTACCTAGTGCTGTATGTGTTGATCCATCCTCAGTTTTTCAGTATCCACAACCATAACCTCTGTAACTGTATTAAAATCACATTGGCCTCACGGTGAAATCACCATGGGGTTGGTTTCCTTCCTTCCCTGGCAAACGCAGTCACGAAGGAACAGCTGTACATTTTTAGCTGACTGGTTATTGACACACATCCAAAGTGTTCATTTAATAAAATTCACCCAACGTTTGAGCGAAAGGGATATGGTTCAATGGTCTGCTTCATTTCTTTGAACCAAAACAAAACAGTGATATGACTCATGACAAGACCCTATATCTTATAGGTGACTATGTAAGCCACACTTTTCAACTCCTCCAACTTTAAGGTGTATGGCTGCCTTACATCAAAAGAAGCCGTTAGTGGTCCAGTAACCGAAAGGTTGTAAGATCGAATCCCCCGAGCTCACAAGGTAAAAATCTGTCTGTTCTGCCCCGAACAAAGGAAGTTAACCCACTGTCCTAGGCTGTCATTGAAAATAAGAATTTGTTCTTAATTAACTGACTTGTGCCTAGTAAAATAAAGGTTAAAATAAAAAATTTGTAGTTACTCCACACTACTAACCTAAAATGACAGAGTGAAAAGAAGGAAGCCTGTACAGAAGTACAAATATCAACATGCATTCCTGTTTCGAACAAGCACTGAAGTAATACTGCGGCAAAGAAATCCACCTTTTGTTGTAAATACAAAGCGTTAGTTTGGGGCAAATCCAACACAAGACCTCACTGAGTATCACTCTTTCATATTTCCAGAGAATGGAGGTGGCTGCATCATTCTTATGGTATGCTTTACACATTGTTATGTTATATCCTACCCTGATAAAGGATGTTATAGCTTACACATTTATGTTATATCCTACCCTGGGTAAAGGCTCTTTGCAGAAACATTGGTCAAAATAAATCACACCGAGGAAGAGATGAGTGTTTGACTTTGTTTTCAGCTCTACCACACCATGATCGTCTTGTCTGCATCTCCTCCTCTGTCATTATTATTATCAGAGGTCGGTGTCTACATATCATTGCCAGGTGTTATTGATACGTCTGACAGCCCATTGCTCTCCTCCTCTTTCCTTTTATTATCAAAGGTCTGGTCTATATATCATGCCAGGTGTTATTGAGTATTGATACGGTCTGACAGCCAGTTGCTCTCCTCCTCTTTCCTTTTATTATCAGAGGTCTGGTGAATCTTTGAATTCTTAATTTCAGCTTTCCATTTTTAATTTAATTTGTAACATTTCTAAAAACATTAATTCCACCTTGACATTTAGGAGGGTATTGGCGTAGGCAGTGACAAAAAAAATTCTAAAGTAATACAATAGTGAATTAAGGCTGTAACATAAATTAAACGTGGAAAATGTCAAGGGTTGTGAATACTTTCTGAAGACACTGTATGGCTAGCTATAACATTGCCCACACAACGATGAAAAGCACTGCAGGTCTGAGAGACATGATCATGGTTCATAAAACATTACATAACTCATGTCAGCTTTTAACAATTGACAAATGTATTTTGGTAATGATTGGAATCACTATAACATTAAAACCCCATTGCACTAACAGTCTATTGTGTCTACAGCATCTACATTTAGGAAATTGTAAAATTCAGGGCCTTTTGCATTAAAGTCTTTCAAGTTGTCTCTTACATTTATGAATACAATGAACAATCTGACTCACCAAAACTTCTAACAATAAAATACAAACTAGCCTGAACTATCCTCTACCCAACAGGACCAGACATGTCTTCCTTCTCTACACGTTCCTTCTACCCAAACACACAGACAATGTTCGCCTTCTCTATACTATCCTCTACCCAAACAGACAGACATGTCTCCTTTCTCTACACTATCCTCTACCGCAACACACAGACATTTCTCGCTTCGTCTTACTAACCTCTACCCAACAGACAGACATGTCTCCTTCTCTACAACTATCCTCTACCCAAACACACAGACATTGTCGCCGTCTCTATGACTAACCTTCTATCCCACAGACCAGATCATGTCTCCTTCTCTTTTTACACAACTACAACACAAGACATGTCTCCTTCTCTACACTATCCTACTCTACCCTCACTGAGTATCACTCTTCATATTTTCCAGAATGGAGGTGGCTGCATCATCTTATGGGTATGCTTACACATGTTATGTTATATCCTACCCTGATAAAGGATGTTATAGCTTACACATGTTATGTTATATCCTACCCTGGTAAAGGCTCTTTGGCAGAAACATTGGTCAAATAAATCCACACCGAGGAGAGATGAGTGTTTGACTTTGTTTTTCAGCTCTACCACACCATGATCGTCTTGTCTGCATCTCCTCCTCTGTCATTATTATTATCAGAGGTCTGGTCTACATATCATGCCAGGTGTTATTGATACGTCTGACAGCCCATTGCTCTCCTCCTCTTTCCTTTTATTATCAYAGGTCTGGTCTATATATCATGCCAGGTGTTATTGATATTGATACGTKTGACAGCCAGTTGCTCTCCTCCTCTTTCCTTTTATTATCAGAGGTCTGGTCTACATATCATGCCAGGTGTTATTGATACGTCTGACAACCAGTTGCTCCCCTCTCCTCTGCAGGTGCCTGCCAGGGTTTTCCGGGAAGAGCTGTGAAGAGATAATAGACTACTGCAGTCTGCTCAGTGTCAACTGTCTGCACCAGGGACTGTGCCTCAGCGTAATTGGTGGATATAATGTAAGTCAGCCAATAGTTGAGGCCTAATGAAATGTGGGAAAGGCAAAAAAAAAAAAATTTGATATGATGAGCCATAGTTTATTAGTGGGATGCTTGGACAGGGGAGTGTTCTGCCCTCTACACATCAGAGAAAACACACCCTGGGGCTATTAGGAATGTTTTACAATAGACTACAGTAACCATTAGTGTATAGACCTGGMTGCGTTCCAAATGGCTCCCTAGTACCTATATAGTGCACTACTTTTGGCCATTTTGGCCTCGTCCTCTCCACTCCATGTTCAAAACAAGTGGCATGTTTTGTGTAGTGATTTAGTATGTCTAGTATAGGGGCACCTTGTACCTCGCTTCAGGTTAATGCACATTCGGGAGTTATTTTGTTTTCATAACACGAACAACTGATGAACACCACTATGGTATGCCAATGTTGGGTTATAAAACGACAGGCCATTGGTAGCCGTTAAAGGAATAGTGCAAGATTTTGGCAATGAAGCCTTTTTTACCCAGAGTCAGGTGAACTCGTGGATTCCATTATTTTMGTCTGRGTGCAGTTTAAAGGCAGTTGGAGYTAGTTTTGCGAGCCATTTCCAGTCACTGCGCTAACACTAGTTAGCAATGGCTCGTAAAACAACCTCAAACTTCCTTCATTGCCAAAATCGCGCACTATCCCTTTAACACTCATCTTTATTTATTGATTACATATTTAGAAGCTATCAGTTTCTCACTTTTCATTTCTATATTTTGTGCTACATGATTTATTTACTTTGTTTTCTTGCCACTGTTTCAATATCGTTTTGCTGTCGCATTCAATTTCAGCTGTACACTTTGAATAATGTGCCATGCAGTCCAATTTATCGACTTGTTTCTAAGAATATTTACATTTGAGATAGTAGATTGCTATGTATTGATAATTTTATGTCAATATTTGTTTATTTAATGTATTATAGTGTTAAGTTCTAGATATGATGATAAAAGTTAACCTTCACAAAATATTGTATCATATTATATTTTATCATATCGTCAACGAAACTTGTCAATGTGGGTTTAACTATTACTATCAAATGTAATATTCTTATAAACAGGTCGATAAATTGAGCTGCATGGCACATTATTCAAATGTACAGCTGAATTGAATGCGACAGCAAAACGATATTGAAACAGTGGCAAGAAAAACAAAGTAAATAAATCATGTAGCACAAAATATAGATATTTAATCTCCAAAACAAAAATCATACAATGATTCCAGGTTTCCTATGGGTGGTGATTAGGGGTTGTCCATGGACATGAACAATGTTGATCATAGGTATTAAAGTATATCTATGCATCACACTCCTAAATGTTACAGACATTCTGTTTTCTGAATCTATCCCATGGATTATACTCTAGTCTCATTTAAAGTAAAGGACATTCAATAAAATCTGCTTGGTCTTTGTCATGATATAGATGATTGAGCATTTATTCWATCTGACTACTACATTGCTTATACATTACCATTTGTTTGCAGAAAATGTCWAATTAAAATAAAAACATTGAGCAAATGAGAATATGATGCTAATGAGAGAGCCGTCGGTTTAAATSGGATTCTATGACGTCTTCTGAAGCCATAAAACCATTTCACAACCATAAAATACCCACCTAAAAGTGCCCACTTCATCATAATCCTGCATCGCAAGGCACCTGAATCCAGGCTGTAATGCCCATGGCCCTTAGCTCCTAATTATCCCCCATCAGTCCTGGTCTGTTGCTTCAGATCATTCAGAAGGCTCTGGGGCTGCATCTGAAATGGCACCCTATTCCCTATTCCCTTTTCCCTATGTAGTGTATGGGCTCTGGTCAAAAARAGTGCACTATMTAGGGAATAGGGTGCCATTTGCTTCTGACTCTGCGCTGCAGGYCTGTTTAAAGCTGCCTGTGTTGCTGTGTGTGGATTTCTCTTGCTCCAATCAGTGTCAGTCATAATCAAGACATTGACACTAGTCTGGCGTAATGAGCCGTCTCCTTTGCAATTTCTTGATCTGCTACCCCCTGGGGAAAATGAGGAGGTCGTTTGTCAGGTCAATTTGGGCTGTTGTCCATTAGATGCGCTGACTGTGTCCTGAAGTTGCCCTCTTTATTCAGTGTAGACTGAAGAGGTACTGGCGTTCTCGTCGTAGAACCAAATTAAACCTTCTAATTAGTAAGAACAGAGATAGCGTACGCTACCCATCAGCACTTGGATCTGCTGATAAATGAAACTTTAGTTAAATTAGTGTTGAGATGCACAACGTGAACCGGTCAACTCAATGCCATTGGAGGTTTCCCTGGTATGGATCTCATCAGGAAGTTGCCTTAGTGTAGATGCATAGAGATCGCCAGTTAAGTCTTAAAAACGGAAAGGAAACTTCAGCCATTCCTATGTGGGAAAGAATGGCGTTTTGGGGTCAACCCCAAAAATAAGGTCTGAGGTTAACACAGGCTTAGGAGAACTTCTATGTTTTGTTCTATGAGATAATATCAGTCAGTTAACATGACCTTTATGAGTTATGAAGCCTTTATGTGCTTATAAATACTTAAAGTTCCACAGGTACGTTAGCTGATGAAGATTATTTCATAGAACAAAACGTATAGGATCTCCTAAGCCTGTGTTTACCACAGACCTTATTTTCAGAGTTGATCAAAAAATCCTCCAAAACCCCATTATTTCCCCCAGAGGCTTTGGCCAACGAACTGGTGCGGAGTTAGCCTCCATTTGTGCCTACAAAAAGACAACATTACTATTGCTGTCTATTGGTAACCTGCATGACCTTATGTTGTGTAGGATGTACATTACTCCAAAAAATTAACCTTTATAATTGGCAGTAAAATATGCGATGCATACCACTGCAGTAGGAGTATACAGGATGTAGTCCAATAACAGACCTGGTTAGTATGGATTTACAAGACCAGATTGGTGATTGTGTTTGTCTGCAGATCAATGATTACTGGTTCATCTCTTCCTCACAGTGTCTCTGTGCTCCTGGATGGATAGGGGAGTTCTGTCAGTATGGAGGGAACGCCTGCCTGATCTACCCAGACAGCTGTATGAATGGGGCCACCTGCATCACCACAAATCAACCTACGGCTCCCCCACAGTACAGATGTATCTGTAGCCCTGGTTACACAGGTAAGGGAAAGCGAAGGGGGGTTCCTAGTCAGTTGTACAACTGAAATGTGTCTTCTGCCTTTAACCCAACCCCTGCTGAAATCAGAGAGGTGCAGGAGTCATTTAACCCCTCTGAATCAGAGAGGTGCGGGGGCTGCCTTAATCAACATGCAGTGGCAGACCGACAGATGTGATTCGATCCAGCAACCTTTTGGTTACTGGCCCAACGCTCTAACCACTAGCTACCTGCTGGTTACTGGCCCAACGTCTAACCACTAGGCTACTGCTGGTTACTGCTGGTTAATGTTTGGTTGTTTCACTGCAACTTCCTTGGTAGGTTGAGAGATACAGATTATACACTTCTTCAGAGTTTTATGTAAAAGTCATTTTACTGTAGTGTTTGTTTTGGAAAATAATTTGGTACTGTATAAGGATGCACTATTTTCAGAGTATTGATCACTACATATAACTTTAAATATGAAGTTATTTTGCAGTTTTAAGAGAAACGTTTGTACATTGAAGTGCATATTGGATACTACTGTTCTTAGATCTGCAGTATCCTATCACACGTTAATACAGTGTATCTCCTCATGTGTTTGGATCTGCAGTATCCTATCACACGTTTAATACAGTGTATCTCAAGTGTTTGGATCTGCTGTATCCTATCACACGTTTAATACAGTGTATCTCCTCATGTGTTTGGATCTGCAGTATCCTATCACACGTTTAATACAGTGTATCTCATGTGTTTGGATCTGCAGTATCCTATCACACGTTTAATACAGTGTTTCTCTCATGTGTTTGGATCTGCTGTATCCTATCACACGTTTAATACAGTGTATCTCATGTGTTTGGAACTGCAGTATCCTATCACACGTTTAATACAGTGTATTCTCCTCATGTGTTTGGATCGGCAGTATCCTATCACACGTTTAATACAGTGTATCTCCTCATGTGTTTGGATCTGCAGTATCCTATCACACGTTTAATACAGTGTTATCTCATGTGTTTGGAACTGCAGTATCCTATCACACGTTTAATACAGTGTATCTCATGTGTTTGGAACTGCAGTATCCTATCACACGTTTAATACAGTGTTTCTCCTCATGTGTTTGGATCTGCAGTATCTATCACACGTTTAATACAGTGTATCTCCTCATGTGTTTGGATCTGCTGTATCCTATCACACGTTTAATACAGTGTATTCCTCATGTGTTTGGATCTGCTGTATCCTATCACACGTTTAATACAGTGTATCTCCTCATGTGTTTGGATCTGCTGTATCCTATCACACGTTTAATACAGTGTTTCTCCTCATTGTTTGATCTGCTGTATCCTATCACACGTTTAATACAGTGTATCTCCTCATGTGTTTGGTCTGCTGTATCCTATCACACGTTTAATACAGTGTATCTCCTCATGTGTTTGGATCTGCTGTATCCTATCACACGTTTAATACAGTGTATCTCCTCATGTGTTTGGATCTGCTGTATCCTATCACACTTTAATACAGTGTTTCTCCTCATGTGTTTGGAACTGCAGTATCCTATCACACGTTTAATACAGTGTATCTCATGTGTTTGGAACTGCAGTATCCTATCACACGTTTAATACAGTGTATCTCCTCGTGTTTGAATCTGCAGTATCTTATCACACGTTTAATACAGTGTATTCCTCATGTGTTTGAATCTGCAGTATCCTATCACACGTTTAATACAGTGTATCTCTCATGTGTTTGAATCTGCAGTATCCTATCACACGTTTAATACAGTGTATCTCCTCATGTGTTTGGATCTGCAGTATCCTATCACACGTTTAATACAGTGTATCTCATGTGTTGGGATCTGCAGTATCCTATCACACGTTTATACAGTGTATCTCCTCATGTGTTTGGATCTGCAGTATCCTATCACACGTTTAATACAGTGTTTCTCCTCATGTGTTTGGATCTGCTGTATCCTATCACACGTTTAATACAGTGTTTCTCCTCATGTGTTTGGATCTGCGGTATCCTATCACACGTTTAATACAGTGTTTCTCCTCATGTGTTTGGATCTGCTGTATCCTATCACACGTTAATACAGTGTTTATCCTCATGTGTTTGGATCTGCAGTATCCTATCACACGTTTAATACAGTGTTTATCTCATGTGTTTGGATCTGCTGTATCCTATCACACGTTTAATACAGGGTTTTCTCCTCATGTGTTTGGATCTGCAGTATCCTATCACACGTTTAATACAGGGTTTCTCCTCATGTGTTTGGATCTGCAGTATCCTATCACACGTTTTAATACATGTTTATCCTCATGTGTTTGGATCTGCGGTATCCTATCACACGTTTATACAGTGTTTCTCCTCATGTGTTTGGATCTGCGGTATCCTATCACACGTTTAATACAGTGTTTATCCTCATGTGTTTGGATCTGCAGTATCCTATCACACGTTAATACAGTGTTTATCCTCATGTGTTTGGATCTGCGGTATCCTATCACACGTTTAATACAGTGTTTCTCCTCATGTGTTTGAATCTGCAGTATCCTATCACACGTTTAATACAGGGTTTCTCTCATGTGTTTGGATCTGCAGTATCCTATCACACGTTTAATACAGTGTTTATCCTCATGTGTTTGAATCTGCAGTATCCTATCACACGTTTAATACAGTGTTTCTCCTAATGTGTTTGGATCTGCAGTATCTTATCACACGTTTAATACAGTGTTTATCCTCATGTGTTTGGATCTGCAGTATCCTATCACACGTTTAATACAGGGTTTCTTCTCTTCTCCACATGCCATCTGCTGAATGTGTTGGAGGCCTAGTCATGTTCTTCCCAAATTAATATTGTTGCCCTAAGGCGTGTCATTCCCGTTATAAGGCGTGTCATTCCGTTATAAGGCGTGTCATTCCCGTTATAAGGCGTGTCATTCCCATTGCTCACTTTTCACAATGCCTCTCCAAGTGGATTATTCCATAGTTTGCGTTATTTTGTCTAAAATATGAAAGTCAGACGGAGGTTGCAGGACATTTCTTCATTGAACCTGCCTACCAAGGAAATCAACACGATATTGTCTAATACATCCATACTATAAGCAGCAGTATTGGAGTAATTTAACCCCTTCTATCCACCCTAAAGGAAAAACATCAACAAATATAGGCTCTCTTAGATATGATGAAATTGAACAAATACTTAAAAAATATATATAATTTAAGTCCAGAAGTGTAATCCTTGGGTTCGACCAAAAAAGTAATTAACTTTACAGAAATATTTCAATACAATTTTAGACTCATGTCATTTGATAGTTAATGATGCTCCTTGTGTATTCTAAACCTGTACAAAAAGCTGGATGCCATGAAAAGTTATTTTTAAATTAGTTTTATTCATCACACACTATTCATTTCTGGGTCCATTAACCAAATTCCAAATATTTTAGACCTGTTGAAAAGAGTTTTCGAGGACCACTAGTAAACAAGTCTTTAGATTATAACGTTCATGTGTTTTCCTCTGGTGTTGAAAAATGCACATCTTCTCGATATATGTTTAATTTGGAACCCGAAAAATGTAATTCAATTCAAATATCTAGTTCTCCATCATACATACAACAGCCTAAACCAAACCACAACCCCTCAGAAGAAACAAGTGGCTCTCTTCATTTGCAGTCGTCTTTGGTCCCTCTCAATCCTGTCAGCAGAACCTCAGTCCCCATCTTAGCTGACACACTCACAGCTGTCACTCCGATAAGTCCTTACATAGCATTACATGAGCTAGGGTTTTTTTGTGCTGTGCCAGGCTCAAATATCTGTTGCCACTTCGCTGATGGAAAATTGTCTCTCACAATGTGGCAGCACCTCAGTGACTGATGGAACCCTTCAMTCCGAGGCGTCCATGCCAAGTGGAACCCTATTTCCTATTTAGGGAACTACTTTTGACCAATAGGGCTCCTTCTGGTCATAAGTAATGCACTATGCAGGGAAAAGGCTGCAATTTGGGACACAGCCCTAGGCATCCAGGGATCCCTTTTTCGATGTGGAATTATGAAGCGTTGAAGCGGGTGGACTTTCAGAAGGCCCGTTTAATTTCAGAAGCCGTCTCGAAGCCCCTCAGGACCAGTCTGTCTGGAGTAGATCAAACATTTCTGAGTGCATTGCTCAAGCCCCTGATATTTAAGTTTTTATTCAGACTAGAAAAATATGAACTTGCGGCCGATGGTATAAGCATTTATGAAATGCTCATGTACTGCAGATATACGGGTTATGAATGGGTTATGAATGTGTCATGAAGTCCCTATGTAGGTACCCTTCGTATGAAGTGTTACCCTTTATCTTACGGAAACTGTACAGACATTGGAGGCATTTCTCACCTTGCATGGCTTTATAGTTTTTCCCCCAGACGCATATCAAGGGTTTATTTTCTTTTTCCAGGCAGGCAGACAAGGTGCTGTCCAAAAGGCCATCACAAARTGCCAAGCACCTGATTGTAATCTGCCAAAAAATGTCCGGTGACATGCTGAAGAGACACTATGAAACTTTAGAAGGGCAGATTCCTCCGAGATAGGGCATATGTCCCAATTGGCACTCTATTCCCTATATAGTGCACTACTTTTGATCAGAGCCCTATGGGTCCTGGTCAAAAGTAGTACACTATAAAGGGAATGTGGTGCCATTTGGGACGCAGWCCATGCCTTTTGTTGTCCGTATCTTTCCCCTGCCTTGTTATATTTCCAATCAGAGTCTCCTAATTGAAATCACACAGCTATTGAAAAGCCAAGGAGTCCCAGAACACCAGTAATTCAGTCTTGTGGATTTAAAGAAGCTAATCTCCGCTCCATATCCTGTCTCTTTTTATATGGCCCTCTGAAACAACAGACTGTTGACGAACTGCTAGGTTCTTCTCCAAGTGGAAGCAATCATAATTTAAAATCAAGGAGCAGGAGAATATTAGTGTTAATTGCTTTAAAACATCTAATAGGAATTCCAAAGAGGATTTAAGATACTTCCATTTTCGGTTAGCTAAAGGAGGTTTTAAAAGATATACATGTTAGGATGACTAAAGAAGTTTTTAAAATATACACATTTTAGGGTTACTAAAGGATTGAATATCATGTTTCTCTCTCTCTCTCTCTCTCTCTGCCCACAATATACAGTAGATGGTTGTACCACTGCTTCAATCACCGAACCAAAGTGGTTGTGGTTATCAGTGTTCATATATCATCAATGTTAGAGCTTAGATTTTATTAGACAACTTCACGTGCTTGCCACCAACCCTTTCTTTATTTACTTACTCTGAATGTTTATATTCTGCCCGCCTCCTGTTTCCTCATAAAAGGTAGATTTAGTGGCTTGTGATGTCTCCGGTAGTACTGCACTATTATCTTGAATAAAACACATCTCTACCGATGCATACCGTACCTCTAAGCAAAGAAAGCAGACAATAAATGTAAAATGGCCGTAGTAAAATGCCCCCTTTCGTTGTTCCAGTGCTCACGTTTTAGTACATCACAGGCCAGTGCTCTACTGCAGACCGGCAGACAGACAMGTACGTACGTGCCTGTTGTAAACCTGTGTGTCTCTCCAATGGTATACAGGAAGGAAMACTGGAGCTATGGTAGAATCTCCAAAGACAAACCAAAAAGGCATCAAATTAACTCTGGCTGAAAGAGTAGACCTAGCAGGCAACTGGTTGAAATTACATCATTACAAACAGATCATGTAGTTGTTATGACATTTCAACCAGTTTACAACCAGATAATCTGATTGTAATGACGTAAGGCCGGCGGCCACATGCTTCAGGAAAACGTACAGTACAGCAGGGTAGGTAACTAGATTCAGCCACGGGACGATTTTTGTTGGAGCAAATGGTTCTGGGGCCGAAAAATTATTATAACTAGAAAAGTAAATTTCCTGAAGAAAATTGTGTGTCTTCTAGCTTGTGAATGATGATTTAATGTATAGGATAGCCTGAACATGTGAAATTGGTTTGGCATCTCTAGCTTGAACGGTTCAAGAGTTACTGTTGTTGAGTTATTTTATACAATGTGGTTTATGCAAATACAGTTGATAAAAGTTTTTAAGAATTAGAGTTTTATGCACATTTATGCAAATTTGTACATACAATGAACACAAATATAAACGCAACAAGTGTTGGTCCCACGTTTCATGAGTGTCTTCCACCCCCCCCCCAGCGCTTGAGGCGCAAGCTGCCTACATCACGCACTCCTGCCATCTATTACGCACACCTGTCTTCCCTCGTCATGCGATCAGCTATTGACTCACCTGGATCATTCATCACCTGTATTTCCTCCCCTAATTTGTCAGTTCCCTCGCTCTGTTCCCTGCTGCTGCATTAATAGATTTTTGTCTTATTACTCGTTGCTGCGCTGTTCCTGTCCGTTCCATGTCCGTTTTATATTAAATGTTTGACTCCCCGTACCTGCTTCGTCTCTCAGCGTCATGCTTGTGACAAGAACTGAAATAAAAGATCCCAGAAATGTCCTACTCACGAAAAGCTTATTTCTCTAAAATTTTACACAAATTGTTTACATCCCTGTTATTGAGCATTTCTCCTGCCAAGATAATCCATCCACCTGACAGGTGTGGCATATCAAGAAGCTGATTAAATAGCATGATCATTGCACAGGTGCACGTTGTTCTGGGGACAATAAAAGGCCACTCTAAACTGTGCCGTTTTGAGGAAGCGTGCAATTGCATGCTGACTGCAGCAATGTCCACCAGAGCTTTGCCAGAGAATTAATGTTGATTTCTCTACCATAAGCTTTGTTGTTTAGAGAATTTGGAGTACGCCCAACCAGCCTCACAACTGCAGACCACGTGTTACCACGCCAGCCCAGGAACTCCACATCCGACTTTATCACCTGCGGATCGATCGTCTGAGACCAGCCAGCCACCTGGACAGCTGATGAAACTGAAATGGTTGCACAATTGAAAATTTCTGCACAAACTGTCAGAAAGCGTCTCAGGGAAGCTCACTCATGCTCGTCGTGTTCGGCACGTAACCAACTTCAGTGGGCAAATCTCACCTTCTGTGGCCACTGGCTGGAGAAATGTGCTCTTCACGGATGAATCCTGGCTTCATCTGTACCGGGCAGATGGCAGACAGCGTGTTAGGCGCTGTGTGGGCGAGCGGTTTTCTGATGTCAATTTTGTGAACATTATATGAACAGTAACTAGTAAAATCTTTGAAATTGTTGCATTTTGTGTTTATATTTGTTTCAGTGTAGTTATAGTTGATAAAGATTTTAAAGAGTTTGAAGATGAATGTTTTTGGTCATCGGTAAAGCCAAGGAGCGAACCATTTTAAAAAGCTACTTCTGTATACCTATGGTTCTCATTCATGTTATTTTACGCACATTTTAAATCGTTATAGTTCAGAAAGTATACTGTACATAGTATAAAAAAATTGCTAGACAGGCAATCTAAGTAGGGCAGTCTGAACTTCTCAACGTTGGTTTGGGGTTGATTGCTTAAACGGTGAAAGAGGAGATGGGTCTAGATTCTAGAATCTTCAATTGTTTTACCATTCAAGTCTATGGACCTTTTTTTGCCATTGAAATGCATTGGAACTCATATAAATATTGTTTTAGTACAAAACGTATAAATGCTATCACAAATCTTTTTTCAATTAATCTGTGTTTTAAAGTTGGTTTTGTGTTTATAAGATTAAAACGTTTAAGTGCTAGAATAAAAAATATAATAATAATGTAGGAAATGTAAATTTGTGCTTTGCCTTCATCAACCTCCTAATCATTTGTACACTGCAAATTGACCACAACTAAGCCCAAAAAGAGATTGTATTTGAAAATAGCAATCATTTCATACCTTCATTACACTGGTTTTGTGCCGCGGGCCGCCTGTTGCCGACCCATTCAGTACAGTAAGAAATGAAACATTAAGTAGAGGGCTTCTTTGGCGGTGGTCTTTCTGAAATACATTATCATTATTTTATCATTTTTGCAAAGGTTTGCATAGTGTGTTCCTTGCCTTGGACGGTGCCCAAGAACTGCAGTATATGAGCCAATTACTGACACCAGCCAAGTCCTCTCTGGGTATTTTATGAGCTGGCTACATGGTGCTGGAGATCTGAGTTTTGAAGTTGTGTCCCAAATGGCACCACATTCCCTTTATAGTGCACTACTTTTGACCAGGGCTCATAGGCTCTAGTCAAAAGTAGTGCACTATATAGGAATAGGGTGCCATTTTGGAACAACATTGAACCTTGCTGTGCTCTCTCTCGCCATGATGCGTCAATGAAGAGCTGTGATCCACATGGAGCACGTACGAAAACACACACACACACACACACACACACACACACACACTAATCTCAGTTCTTAATGCAATTGTCTGGGTTCAAATACTATTCAACATAATAAAAAATACTGTATCTGTGCTTGATTGGGCTTGCCCGCTGTGATGGAACCAACAGGAAAGTCTCAAAAGTGCAAACCAAAACCCTGCATAACAGGCACTCCCACCCAGGCAGGCTAAAGCAATATTTAATATGTTGAATACTATTTGAACCCAGATCTGGTTAATGCCTCTTTCCTCATTCATCTCAATATCCTTTACGTGCATGCTTTTCTTGAGCGTTCCTACGCTAATGTATAAAGTTCATGGTACATTAGTAATTAAGTTTGCTCTGCAGAAAGATATATAATCCTATCTTAATTGGTTTCCATTGCATATTTCATCTGCGACCACACATCGTTATCCACTTCACCTAACCTGGAGCTTTAGAAAGGGAAATTAATCCCAATGTATAACAATGAAGTAATCACAAACATTCACCCTGAACCATTTCCAGTTTATTCCTCATTACGGTTCATGTTTGCTACATGACCTTCGTGTTTCAGTATCGAAGGTATTTATGATATTTCATGAATACATTTTGAGGTGGTTTCAGGATTATTTACTTAACTAGGTAAATGCTCATAATGGGAATTTGAAATATTCAGGGAGCATTACCATGCTTACTGAGAGAGATCCAGGCTGTATCACATCTGGCCGTGATTGGGAGTCCCACAGGCGGCCACAATTGGCCCAGCGTCGTCCGGGTTTGGCCGGTGTAGACCGTCATTGTAAATAAGAATTGTTCTTAACTGACTTGCCTAGTTAAATAAAGGTTAAATAAAAAATGATAAGATTGATTTGTTCTATACTGAACAAAAATATAAACACAACATGCAACAGTTTCAACGAATGTACTGAGTTACATTTCATATAAGGACTAAATAAATAAAATAAAAAGGAAATCAGTCAATTTAAATAAATTCATTACGTCCTAATCTATGGGTTTCACATGACTGGGCAGGGGCACAGCCATGGGTGGGCCTAGGAGGGCATCGGCCCACCCACTTGGGAGCCAGGCCCACCCACTGGGGAGCCASGACCTGCCAATCAGAATTAGTTTTACCCCACAAAAGGGCTCTATTACAGACAGAAATACTCCTCAGTTTCATCAGCTGTCCGGGTGGCTGGTCTCAGACGATCCRGTAGGTGAAGAAGCCGGATGTGGAGGTCCTGGGCTGAAGTGGTTACACGTGGTCTGCGGTTGTAAGGCTGGTTAGATGTACTGCCAAATTCTCTAAAATTACGTTGGAGGCGGCTTATGGTAGAGAATTGAAAATTAAATTCTCTGGCAACAGCTCTGGTGGATATTCCTGCAGTCCCTCAAAACTTGAGACATCTGTGGCATTGTGTTGTGTGAAGAAACTGCACATTTTGGAGTGGCATTTTATTGTCCCAAGCACAAGGTGCACCTGTGTAATGATCATGCTGTTTAATCAGCTTCTTGATGTCAGGTGGATGAAATATCTTGGCAAGGGAGAAATGCTCACTAACAGGGAATAAACAAATTTTTTCACAACATTTTAGAGAAATACGCTTTTAATGAATATAGAACATTTCTGGGATCTTTTATTTCAGCTCATGAAACATGGGACCAACACTTTACATTTTTTGTTCATATTTTAGTTCATTATATACTGACATCTCTCGTGGACAGACTAAGTAAACATTACATTAGATTTTAGTTCTGGGTTAACCAATATTTATATGGGACATAACATAGCCTAACACAACATACTATTGTTATCCATATTAGGAATGGAAATGGGAAAATATTTCACTATTAGAATAGTATCAATCATTTTTTCTGATGAGTGTTTAGCGTTGATCTGTGTCAGGTCCTCCGTTAGGTGTGTCTGTAATCTCTATTTAAAGAGGGGTTAATAGCATACCCTTGTCAGGGATGACTGGWGGACTAAATGTGCAGTAGTAGCTCAACACACCATCATAAAAACTACATTCAAAGTTTGTTTTAATGAATTAAGACTTTCAAATGTCATGGTATATAATTTCTATGTAACTATGTCACAAGGATAATTGAATTAAAAAMACGCTTATTCTGGATAAAATAGACCTGCACATGTTTTGAATATAACGTCCGTTCGGATATTTGAATATTCAAATAACCGTGCCCATTCCTAATCCAAATGACATAATATTAACAGTACAAGACAGACAGACTGATACGTTCGTAGGAGCACATATTTCCTTCTGATACTACTCTGCACATTTCTCTCTACTTGACCTGAACGACCTGCCTTTACTTCCATGTCCAATTATATTCCCCTTTTACCGTTATGCTCCTTCATCTCAGGGGGCATCACTTTCTGCTTTTATCTGTCAACATAGTGAACTATATAGGGACCAGAGCCATTTGAGACTCATCCCCAGGTTATATCCTGGCTTCTATATCAGCAACCCTCTCACTGTGACCTTTCAATGACCAGTTGACTTGACCTTTCAACCTGACCTTTCAATGACTAGTTTACCTGAGCTTTCAATGACCAGTTTACTTGACCTTTCAATTGACCTTTCAATAACCAGTTTACACTGACCTTTCAATAACCAGTTTACCTGACCTTTCAATAACCAGTTTACTGACCTTAAAGACCAGTTTACCTGCCTTTCACACTTTCCTGACCTTTCAATAACCAGTTTACCTGACCTTTGAATAACCAGTTTAACCTGACCTTTCAAAGACCAGTTTACCTGACCTTTCAATAAACCAGTTTACCTGACCTTTCAATAACCAGTTTAACCTGACCTTTCAATAACCAGTTTACCTGACCTTTCAAAGACCAGTTTACCTGACCTTTCAATAACCAGTTTACCTGACCTTTCAATAACCAGTTTACCTGACCTTTCATGACCAGTTTACCTGACCTTTCAAATACCAGTTTACCTGACCTTTCAATAACCAGTTTACCTGACCTTTCAATAACCAGTTTACCTGACCTTTCATAACCAGTTTACCTGACCTTTCAATAACCAGTTTACCTGACCTTTCAATACCAGTTTACCTGACCTTTCAATAACCAGTTTACCTGACCTTTCAATGACCAGTTACCTGACCTTTCAATGACCAGTTTACCTGACCTTTCATAACCAGTTTACCTGACCTTTCAATAACCAGTTTACCTGACCTTTAATACCAGTTTACCTGACCTTTCAATAACCAGTTTACCTGACCTTTCAACTTGACCTTTCAATAACCAGTTTACCTGACCTTTCATACAGTTTACTGATAACCAGTTTACCTTACCTTTCAATAACCAGTTTACCTGACCTTTCAATAACCAGTTTACCTTACCTTTCAATAACCAGTTTACCTACCTTTCAATAACCAGTTTACCTGACCTTTCAATAACCAGTTTACCTGACCTTTCAAAGACCAGTTTACCTGACCTTTCAATAACCAGTTTACCTGACCTTTCATAACAGTTTACCTGACCTTTCAATAACCAGTTTACCTGACCTTTCAATAACCAGTTTACCTGACCTTTCAATGACCAGTTTACCTGACCTTTCAATACCAGTTTACCTGACCTTTCAATAACCAGTTTACCTGACCTTTCAATAACCAGTTTACCTGACCTTTCAATAACCAGTTTACCTGACCTTTCAACTTGAACCTTTCAATAACCAGTTTACCTGACCTTTCAATAACCAGTTTACCTGACCTTTCAATAACCAGTTTACCTACCTTTCAATAACCAGTTTACCTGACCTTCTCAATAACCAGTTTACCTTACCTTTCAATAACCAGTTTACCTACCTTTCAATAACCAGTTTACCTGACCTTTCAATAACCAGTTTACCTGACCTTTCAAAGACCAGTTTACCTGACCTTCAATAACCAGTTTACCCTGACCTTTCAATAACCAGTTTACCTGACCTTTAATAACCATTTTACCTTACCTTTCAAAGACCAGTTTACCTGACCGACTCACATTCATCATCATCACCCAACAGACGACTCATTCTTCTCCTCTGTGGGTTTTGCTGGGACAGCCAGTTTCTGCTCTCTCTCCACCTCCTTATGGATGACAAGCAGACTGCCACTCAGGCTAGGTTACTGCTGCACTGTCAGCTCAGGCAGCTGGACTGTACTGTAACATTCTTGGTTCTATTCCGTGTGGCTCTATTGAAGCTACAGACGTTTTGGGGAATGTGTTGTACAACTACAACTTTATTTGTCCAACTGTTACATCAAATGTGTCTTCTGCTCTGTTTATGACAAAAAGAATGAAGAGCCAGCAGAGTTGACTTAGTTGTTGGTAGAATTATTTCTCTGTTTTCGGTCAGTCTGGAATATGCATTCTGTCTCCCATGGTAAAAAAAAGAAATGCACACACTGAAATGCATTACTTAATAATCGGATGGCGAGTTCCTTTGGCAGTAAACAAATATTTATGTCGGTTATTTCTTGGGTCATGTTTCATCTTCCATCCTCCATGAAGAATTACCCCCCCACCCGTTGAGAATACTACCTGAAATATACATATAATAATTTTTTCTGAACATACTCTTGCACATCGCTGTATGGAAGGATTTGTACAATTTGTAGCTGCCAATCAATGTGGCATTTATTATATATATACTATATATATATTTATTTATATATATATATATATATATATATATATATATATATATATATATATATATGAACTACAGAAAGAACATTGTGATATTAATCACAGTAGGTCTGCTGTACAGTAGACTGAGGCTTTTGTCCAAATGGCACCCAATTCCCTTGATAGTGCACTTATTTTGACCAGGGCCCATAGGGGATCCCATAGGGCTCTGGTCAAAAGTAGTGCACTATATAGGGAGTCATATGGGACATATCCTGGATTTGGACTCTTTCAAGAGGGGCTTTTACTACATGTACTGGATTTGCCGTTATTGTACGATTGTTTAGTGCATATAAACAATACAATTCGGTGTTCCAGTCACATCTGATGAGCGAATCCTTTATGGTCAGGCATTAGAACCTAAGACATCCATGGTGTAAGACGAGTTAAATGAACCAATACTTAAGATCATTACCGTAGGAAGGTCTAGGGTATAAGAGACTAGATTTATAACTTAGACCTTGAAAGAAGAGAGAGCGCACTGTGAGAATCACCATCTAGATTTAAACTAGACTTGGAACAAGAGAGGAGCACTGTGAGAATCACCATCTAGAATTTAAAACATAGACTTGGAACATAGAGAGAGCACTGTGAGAATCACCATTCTAGATTTAACTAGACTTGGAACAGAGAGAGCACTGTGGAGTCACCATCTAGATTTAACTAGACTTGAAGAAGAGAGAGCACCTGTGAGAAGACACCATCTAGGAATTAAACTAGAACTTGAGAAGGAGAGTAAGACACTGAGATATCACCATCTCAGAATTTATAAACTGCGGGATGATCTTGGAAACATGAGAGAACCAATTGAGTCCATTGATTACTATTAGGGCACATATTAATAATGCACCTACATAAACTCATAGGGTTAAACCACTATTGTTGGTCAATCAGTTCACTAACTGACATCTTCCTCTTGTCTTTCAGAGCGACCCCCACCTGTGAGACAGAAAATTAACCGTGTTTCCTCCATATCCCCGGTCTGCTACATGGGCCATTGCTTGGGACTGCTGTTGGCTCGTACAAATCAGTATTGTCCCCAGAGCGTATTTAATGTTGTTGTCCCCACCTCACGTATTCAGGATTCACAATACGGGAACACTTAGGTCCATCCTCATGCCCCAACTCAAGCCCAATTGGATGGCATCTCCAAATCGGACACGCTTATTCATACGTATTATAGTTGCCAACTTCTGGCTTTTGGACTAGCTTCTCATATGTGTTGGTCAAATACATGAGCGCCGACTCAAAGATAAGTAGTGTCCACTTGTATGAGGCAAGTGGTATATAGGATGCCTGGACGTTCGTCCTTTAGAACTCCGACAAGTCCTCGAGTAGCAATCCTCCCCACCTCCCCGACGCCCGTACGCTATTGCCAAAGCCTACATTAACTAGACAAGGTAAATTATTGGTCTAATTATTTGTGATATGGTAATCGTGCTCTCTTCCTTGTCATGAGGTGATTCGACATCCTGTTAGTATGATCACTAATATGGCATTTGAATCGATTGCTTGCGCAGCACTCGGCTGAGAGGTTGAATTACATCCAATTCACTGATGCAGTCTGATGGAGATGTACCACCCTAGAGACGTGTGTGGTGTTGTGTGTGTGTGTTGTGTGGGTGTGTGTGTGTGTGTGTGTGTGGTGTGTGTGTGTGTGGTGTGTGTGTGTGTGTGTGTGTGTGTGTGTGTGTTGTGTGACTGGCATGCAGGGCAGAGTTTATGCTGGGCTGCCAGATGATGCTGCACTTTCAATAGAGCATTGTCCCCATCACACCGTCCACCAGAGTCAGGGTCACTTCCATTTCATTCAGTCAATTCAGGACGGAAACGGAAATTCAAAACCAAATTCCATTTCTTCCTCATTAAGAAATCAAAGGAGATCATTGTAATCTGGTTACATCCTGAATTGACAGAATTTAAATGGATTGAACACGACCCTGCGTCCACTTCAACATCATCCATCCATAGCAATACATGGAATGCGTCCCAAATGGCATCCTGTTACTATATATAGAGCTCTGGCCAAAAGTTGTGCATTATATGGGGAATAGGGTGCTATTTGGGACGCAGATCTGGTGTTCATCTTTGAGACCAGAGATGGGGCAGGTTTTCTGAACGAGGTTCCTTAGATCAGGGAAGCTCCGGTAGGCCATGGATCAGTCGGTGAAGGGCTTTAGAATCATCAGTCGTGAAAAGGCTTTAGAATCAGTCTACAGTCAAGTACTACCTGGTTTGTTATATTACAAGTCAGTCTCCAGGACCCAGATTAAAGCTGCAATATGTGTTTTTTTGGGTGACCTGACCAAATTCACATAGAAATGCCAGTTATAGATCAGTCATTCTCATTGAAAGCAAGTCTAATAAGTCTGTTCCAATCTGTTCCATTTGTGTTATTTCTATGCCTGCCATACCAAAGTTTTATTTTTGCGACTTTTTCTTTCGGTTTTGTGCACCATTTTCAAACAGCACAAAATACTATATTTTTGGTTATCRAAAATATATTTCACAGCGGTTTAGATGGTACAATGAAATTAGGTGAACTATTAGAATTTTTGCAACYAGGAAATGGCAGAGCGATTTCTGCATATTGCACCTTTAAGCCTAGTCCWRGACAAAAAAACATGGAAATGGTCCATTGAATATGCTTTTAAATCCAGGATCTTAATCTGTGTCTGGGAAACCGACCCTAGAAGTTTGAGTTAATGGTATCAGTCAGAAAATCTTTGTTTCTCCTCACAGACACTTCATCCTATTGTACTGTACTTCTTGTCTGGGGAAAATTGCAAAGTCTGTTCCCTTCTCATTTTACCGGTCAGCTGAGTTTTACTCTGCGGCTAATCTCAATGTTGATGATAATGACTCTGTTTCGCTGCTTCCTTGCAGGGTTTCTGGGCCAGAAGTGTGAGGTGGATGTAGATGCCTGTACCCTACCTAACACCACATGCCCTAGAAACACACATTGTCTGGATCTGCCTGATGGACTGAAGTACACATGTCGCCTGCTGTGCCCACCGAACATACAAGTGGGTAAAACAACACTTTATTTGTGCAGAACGTGGGGTTAATCCTAACTTCCATTTAAATTACTTTTTCACTTAATCTCCAATTGACATCAATGCATGACTACTTGAACATTTGTCTTAAATGGAATTTAGGATTTGCCCCCAACTGAACAAACAAACCCCAGCAAACAAATTGGCGCACAGTACAATTCTGGGATCAAATACCATTTGAWATCATTTCAAATACTGGATCTGGGCTTGATTGAGCTTGTTAACCCCGCCCATCTGGCACTACAGACAGACAAAAGCAAGCCCCGCCCATCTCGCAATACATACAGACAAAAGCAAACCCTGCCCATCTGGCACTACAGACAGACAAAAGCAAACCCCGCCCATCTGGCACTACATACAGACAAAAGCAAGAGACGAAAACAAAAACCCGCCCATCTGGCACTACATACAGACTAAAACAAACCCCGCCCATCTGGCACTACATACAGACTAAAACAACCCCGCCCATCTGGCACTACAGACAGACTAAAGCAAACCCCGCCCATCTGGCACTACATACAGACAAAAGCAAACCCCGCCCATCTGGCACTACATACAGACAAAAGCAAGCCCACCCATCTGGCACTACATACAGACAAAAGCAAGCCCGCCCATCTTGGCACTACATACAGACTAAAGCAAATGCTCAAAGTATTTAAGAAGTATGAAATATTATTAGATCCCAGGCTGCTGCTACATATTAGCAACGTGCATGCCACGCCCACCTGAGGGTCTCACCTTCCAGCCATATATTTCCTGTTTGAGGAGTACAAAATCCACTTGGCACCTACATCTCGTGGAATCGATTGCTTTTATTTTACTGTGGTGATTCTTTCCACTCTTGCTTGTGCAATTGTTTTTTTCATTAACGTAACGACTGCGTAAACATTTGTAATGACCTGTCAAACTCTCAGGTAATGGCTGAAATATTCTCAATGGAATACACTGGCTTTCCGTTGCATCTATAAAAACGCTACTCTTTGTCTGGGATTTAACTCACCGTCTCGACAGTTACTCACAAGAAAGAGAAGAAAGAGAACTTTAAGTTGGTGGGTTTGATGTTTTGTGGAATTAAATGTTTTAAATATTTAATACAGTTGGAATGTTTACTAATTAGATGCGCTGTAATGAAGCAACTTCCGAGAAGGAACACTTGGAGAATAGTGATATTATATCTGATCTCACAATCAATGTGAAGGATGTTAGATCGTGTAATAGCCAAGCATTTTGAGTTTAAATCCCATGGGTATCTTCCTTGACATACTTTTTAAAAATTGTATTTATTATCCGTTATTTTATCAGGTAAGTTGACTGAGAACACGTTCTCATTTACAGCAACGACCTGGGGAATAGTGACAGGGGAGAGGAGGGGGATGAATGAGCCAATTGTAAACTGGGGATCATCAGGTGACCATGATGCTATGAGGGCCAGATTGGGAAATTAGCCAGGACACCAGGGTAACACCCCTACTCTTACCATACGTTCCATGGGATCTTTAATGACCTCAGAGAGTCAGGACACCCGTTTAACGTCCCATCCAAAAGATGGCACCCTACACAGGGCAGTGCCTGGGGTATTGGGCTATTTTTTAGACCATACCCCTATTTTTTAGACCAGAGGAAAGAGTGCCTCCTACTGGCCCTCCAACACCATTTCCAGCAGCATCTGGTCTCCCATCCAGGGACTGACCAGGACCAACCCTGCGTAGCTTCAGAAGCAACCCAGCAGTGGTATGCAGGGGTGGATGTGCTGGCATTGTTTAATTATGCAAGAGAATGTGAGAACAGCAATACTGATTAATTAATGGTCAGTCTAGAAGGCGCAGGTAGCCTAGAGACAGAGCAAGTTTTGGGTTTTCAGCCCAGTTCTACCATTTATGTTAATTTATTGAATGTATGCAAATACCCTCAGTGTATATATTCAAATGAGGCACATATAATTGTCTTTATTTTATCACAAAGTATTTCAAAGATACCTGATATACTGAGGAAATTGTATATATAAGTGCATTATATGAAAAAGTGACAATAAATTGAATACCTGAAATCCCACAAAATGCCTGAACTCCATTGATTTATGTTCTATAATTCAGTCAATATCTGATTGATTTAAAAAATCATAACGTTTGGAGTTCTTCATTGTTCTCTGTTTTTTAAACATTTTTATACATTTCGATGACCGTTGCTAAGCATATTGACAAATTAGTCACACCTCTATGATGGTTGCCTCGTAAAATGGTTTGGAATGTTGCCATTAATCAGGGCTTTTAGTCTCGTTAGACAAATGAAATGGAACTCACACGCGCGCACATACACACACGCAGTGTTGTCCCTTTAATCGAAGCAATCACAATCATTTTATGCTGTAAATTGTCTAACTCAAACACTATCTACGTATTGATGGAAAATCACTGTGCTGCGTTATGCCTAACCACTATATTCATCCCAGTGGATCACGATGAGATATAGAAATAAATTATATTACAATACGCCTCATAACAATATCCTGTCTTTGATGAGAATTAAAATGGCATATACCATGGAATAGAGAGAAGGAACGAGACGTGGCTATGGAATCCAATATTCAATCTAGCTACACATCATATCAAAGATTCTGCCAACTTTTTAAAAGTAACAAGATGTCATTTGCTGTGCAAAAGGCCTCAGTTATTTGGTATTGTCCCCAAGATACAGTATTACATAGTGAATAAGCACTTGTTGTGTGAATGGTGTGATGTCMTCACGTGTCATTTTGGAGTAAATGAATACGTATTGATGTGTGTGACAATGTTCTGTTTTCTCTCTACAGCCATGTGCCAACGGAGGACGTTGTGTCTTGAACAACGCTAGCAGTTACACCTGTGTCTGTGCACCTGGATGGGCAGGACGTAACTGCCGCTTAAACATCAACGATTGTGTTCAGCACTGGTGTCAAAACGGGGCCACTTGTGTAGATGAGATTGACGACTACAGGTGAGTGTCTAAGGCAAGGTCTCAAATACACTATTCAGTGTTTCCCCTATATTCATTTAGCGTCACTCCAAATAATATTATATAAAAKAATTGTGAAATGTGTTGCTGAAACATTTTCAGTGTAAACTTTTAAGACTAAAACCAGATATAAAGTGTGTAGAACAGAAAATGGAGCAATATATTTTTTAAACAAGATAATCTTTGACAACTAACAGGAATAATATCTAGACAGGGAGAATCTGAAATTCCAAAAAGTCATGTCCCATTGATGTTGTTATAATGTTCAGATGGCATACGAACACGGCATTAACCATGGTAAAATGTGTAGAATTGCAGGAAAATAAGTTAAAAACTGTAACCCCACCTCGCCCCCTTAATACTAGTAAAACGTTAAGCCTTCGAAGGCTAAGTGTTTGCTGTTGTATGTATTTATTAGTAAAACGTGGACTTTGACCAGTCCTGGACCGGTTCCGACCGACATTTCTGTGTACAGAGCGCTGTGTGAATTGTGCAACATCAACAACATTCCACATGCTGTTGTGTTACAGCCTGAATTCAAAATGGATTACTTTTTTTTTTTACCCATCTACACACAATACCCCATAATGACAAAGTGAAAACATGTTTTTACTTTATTTTAGCAAATATATTGAAAGTAAATTATTGCACTCACATGCCACTCTCTGCTGTCATCTGAGGTGCAGGATGTGAAATCTGACACCTTATATATAGATATTTCTGTTTGTAATTTCAACAAATTTGCAAAAATCAACAAAAAAAACATATTTTCACTTTGTCATTATGGGGTATTGTGTGCAGATGGGTGAGAGAAAAACATTGATTTAATCCATTTTGAATTCAAGCTGTAACACAGCAACATGTGGAATAAGTCAAGGGGTATGAATACTTTCTGAAGGCACTGTAACTGGTTTTAAGTATTGTCTATGTGTAGCCTGAGGTAGTCTKCTGATTAAGGCTGCTCCCTTCAGAGAACACACATACTGTGTCGGTATGGGTTCAAGTCCGTCACAGGCCATTCATTCTGGCACTAAACCTCTCTCCCATCTGCCCTGTCTTTCTCTCTGTCCTCTATCCAATAACAATAGACGGTATGTTTAGGGCAACCGCTGCTCCGATGGTTACCTCAACAATGGGGTTATACGGAATAGAAAAAAGTATTGGAAACTCCATTAACAATTGCTGGTTTGCAATTCCCTCTAGGATGCTAGAATGTTCTCAACTGGCCTACCTGGTTAAATAAAGGTGGGGAAAAAAACAAACAATTAAGATCCATTTAGAAATTCTCTTAAATGTTTTGGTAAAACTTCACTTAAGACAGACAGCTATAATGCATTACAAGGCAGTCTTAATGCATCTTAAGACTTGTCAGAAGTATCTATGAACTGTGTCTGTTGATATCATCTTATAATGGGAGGTCTTTGTCACCAGCTGCCTTTGTCCCAGAGGATACAGCGGTAGCTACTGTGAGATGGACGTTGATAACTGTATGGACACCACTGCTCTGAGCACGGCGTCTGTCTAGACCAACAATACAACTATACTTGTCGTGTGAGCTCGGGTTCCAGGGGAGCTACTGTGAGGGAGACGGACGAGTGTAAGAGTTCCCCATGTGTCAATGGTGCCACCTGTGAGGATGTCATCGGAGGCTATCAATGCCACTGCCCGGGGTTTGAAGGTAGGCCTACAGTATGTTACTGTAACGGATGTGAAGGCTAGTAGTTAGCGGGTACGCGTAGTAGCGTTTCAATCGGTTAGTTACTTGCTCTGAGACTTGAAGTAGGGTTGCCCCTCGCTCCACAAAAGCCGCGGCTTTGCAGAGCAAGGGGCAACCCTACTTCAAGTCTCAGAGCAAGTGACGTACCGATTGAAACGCTACTAGCGCGTACCGCTAACTAGCTAGCCATTTGACATCCGTTACATTATCACACTTGTGATAACATAAAACAATTGATTTCAGGTGAACGCACCAACTAACGACTAACTATTGCACTGTTGGAGTTGAACACAGCATTTCGCTACACGCGCATAGTACATCTGCTAAATATGTGTATGTGACCAATAAAATGTCATTAGATTTGATTTAAAGAATAAAGAGTGTGCGGTAGGGTTTTTCTTAGTTCATTGTTGTCAATATTTGTCATCCTTTATCGTGGTGCTTTGAAATCGTTAAATGAAATCCTCAACCAATTACAAGTGAACACATTTTGTTCCCTTACATGAAAAACATAACGTGATAACCAAAGAGAACATGGCATAGAAGCATCCCCTTGAAAATATCCCATATGTACAGATGACTATATAAAAGATCAGAAATTGTCGATACCGTATTTCTCTAAATATTGTGCACAAATTTGTTTCATCCTGTTAGTGAGCATTTCTCCTTTGCCAAGATAATCCATCCCTGACAGGTGTGGCTATAAAGAAGCTGATTAACAGCATGATATTACAGGTGCGCCTTGTGCTGGGGACAATTTAAAGGTCACTCTAAATATGCAGTTTTTTAACACAACAACAATGCACAGATGTCTCAAGTTTTGAGGGAGAATGCAATTGGCATGCTGACTGCAGGAATGTCCACCAGAGTTGCTGCCAGAGAATTTAATGTTAATTTCTCTATCATAAGCCACTCCAACGTCGTTTTAGAGAATTTGGCAGCAGTCCAGCCGTTCCTGACAGACGCAGCGTGTAACCATGCGACCCCACGGTCCACATCCGGTTCTTAACTTGCGGGATCGTCTGAGACCAGCCCAGACAGTGATGAAACTGTGGAGTATTTCTGTCTGTAATAAAGCCTTTTGTGAGGAAAAACTCATTCTGATTGGCCTATACCTCCCAGCCAAAATGGCTGCACCCTGTGCAGTCATGTGAAATCCATACATTAGGACCAAATGATTCCTTATATGAACTGTAACTCAGTAAAATCGTTGAATTGTTGCATGTTGCGTTTATATTTTTGTTCAGTATATTGGCACCTTGCAAGGAGCAAATGCTCTGTTTTCTGTTTATAATGAATGGTCAGCCTGTGCAGTCTGCTGGCTGAGGGACATTAGGTGTTCGTGCCGTACACCATTGATTTACAATACAGCACTTGGCAGAGTCTGTGTTCCTAGTACCCCATGGGAGGTACAAATGCCAGAAAGGTCCCTGAGACAAGCTAAATTGGGCCACAATTCAATCAAGTTGTGTGTGTGTGTGTGTGTGTGTGTGTTGTGTTGTGTGTGTGTGTGTGTGTGTGTGTGTGTGTGTGTGTGTGTGTGTTGTGTGTGTGTGTGTGTGTGTGTGTGTGTGTGTGTGTGTGTGTTGTGTTGTGTGTGCACGTAGTGTAAGTAATATAAATCAGCAAAAAGAAACGTCCTTTTTCAGGACCCTGTCTTTCAAAGATAATTTGTAAAAATCCAAATAACTTCACAAGATCTTCATTGTAAAGGGTTTAAAACTGTTTCCCATGCTTGTTAATGAAGCCTAAACAATTAATGAACATGCACCTGTGGAACGGTCGTTAAGACACTAACAGCTTACGACGGTAGGCAATTAAGGTACAAGTTATGAAAACTTAGGACACTAAAGAGGCCTTTCTACGCACTCTGAAAACAAAAGAAAGATGTCCGGGTCCCTGCTCATCTGTGTGAACGTGCCTTAGGCATGCTGCAAGGAGGCATGAGGCTGCAGATGTGGCAGGGCAATAAATTGTGGAACTTGTTCAGTTTATGTCTCAGTTGTTGAATCTTTTTATGTTCATACAAATATTTAACCATGTTAAGTTTGCTGAAAATAAACGCAGTTGACAGTGAGAGGACGGTTCTTTTTTTTTCTGAGTTTACTACTTATTTGCTGTTGTACATGCGTTACATATGTGATCATATGTTACATCATTATATGATTGTGAAGGTGTCAATAAGCTTTACGGATGTTCTTACTTTACTTGGGAGCATTTTTATAATATAGAAAGTCACTTTGTCGTACGGACATCACATTATACTGGTGCTGGTATTACCCATTTGCCCAGAACATGATCATATCAAGTACAGTACACTGTAGAGTGAACAGACAATAGAAGGTATTTACATTATAACACATCAAAATAAGCTTAGAAAAGTACACAAGCAACTGAAATGTGCACAGAGCATCCACAGAACGTACACCACAAGGTAATATGTACGAATGTCATCTGTTGTGTTTCCAGGAAGATGGTGCTCAGAGAATGTTAATGATGCTGGTCAAGGTTGTTTGAATGGAGGTTCTGTTGGATCTGCTGAATGGATACTCTGCCTGTATTTTGGTAAGTACTCTACTGACTAGCTTAGAACATAAAAATCACTGTCCTTTTGGTAAGTACTCTGCTGACATAGCATAGCACATAGAAATCACTGTCTTTTTGGTAGTACTCTACTGAATGATAGCAGCATAGAATCACTGTCCTTTTGGTGAGTACTCTACTGACTGCATAGCAGAATAGAAATCACTGTCCTTTTGGTGAGTACTTACTGACTAGCATAGCAGCATAGAAATCACTGTCCTTTTGGTGAGTATCTACTGACTAGCATAGCAGCATAGAAATCACTGTCCTTTTGGTGAGTACTCTACTGACTAGATAGCAGCATAGAAATCACTGTCCTTTTGGTGAGTATCTCTGACTAGCTAGAACATAAAAATCACTGTCCTTTTGGTAAGTATCTACTGACTAGCATAGCAGCATAGAAATCACTGTCCTTTTGGTGAGTACTCTACTGACTAGGATAGCAGCATAGAAATCACTGTCCTTTTGGTGAGTTTCTACTGACTAGCATAGCAGCATAGAAATACATGTCTTTTGGTGAGTACTCTACTGACTAGCATAGCAGCATAGAAATCACTGTCTTTTGGTGAGTACTCTACTGACTAGCATAGCAGCATAGAAATCATGTCCTTTTGGTGAGTACTCTACTGACTAGCATAGCAGCATAGAAATCACTGTCCTTTTGGTGATGTCTTGCTGACTAGCATAGCAGCATAGAAATCATGTCCTTTGGTGAGTATCTACTGACTACCATAGCAGCATAGAAATCACTGTCCTTTTAGTGAGTTCTTACTGACTAGCATAGCAGCATAGAAACACTGTCCTTTTGGTGAGTATTACTGACTAGCATAGCAGCATAGAAATCATTGTCCTTTTGGTGAGTACTCTACTGACTAGCATAGCAGCATAGAAATCACTGTCCTTTTGTGAGTATCTACTGACTAGCATAGCAGAAGAAATCATGTTTTTTGGTGAGTTCTCTACTGACAGCATAGCAGCATAGAAATCATGTCCTTTTGGTGAGTACTCTACTGACTACCATAGCAGCATAGAAATCACTGTCCTTTTGGTGAGTTCTCTACTGACTAGCATAGCAGCATAAAATCATTGTCCTTTTGGTGGTTCTCTACTGATAGCATAGCAGCATAGAAATCATTGTCCTTTTGGTGAGTACTCTACTGACAGCATAGCGAATAGAAATCACTGTCCTTTTGGTGAGTATCTACTGACTACATAGCAGATAGAAATCATGTCTTTTGTGAGTTCTCTACTGACTAGCATAGCAGCATAGAAATCATTGTCCTTTTGGTGAGTTCTCTACTGACTAGCATAGCAGCATAGAAATCATGTCCTTTTGGTGAGTACTCTACTGACTAGAATAGCAGCATAGAAATCACTGTCCTTTTGGTGAGTTCTCTTACTGACTAGCATAGCAGCATAGAAATCATTGTCCTGGTGAGTACTCTACTGACTAGCATAGCAGCATAGAAATCACTGTCCTTTTGGTGAGTACTCTACTGACTAGCATAGCAGCATAGAAATCATGCAGCATGCCTTATACTGTACAGTGCCTTCAGAAAGTATTCATACCCTTATTTCACATTTTGTTGTGTTACAGCCTGCATTTTTTCTCATCCATCTACACACAATATCCGATAATGATAAAGTGAAAACATGTCTTAGAAATGTTAGCACATAAATTTTTATTTTTATTTTTTTTATCGCCTTTTTTTCACCAAATGAAATAAGGAAATATCTAATTTACAAAAGTATTCACACCCCTGAGTCAATACATGTTAGGATCACCTGGCAGTGATTTTAGCTGGGAGTCTTTCTTTCAAAAAACAGATAAAGCAACTCCTCACCGCACAATGCCTCTCACTTATTGACCTAGATAGTTTGTGTGTATGTATTGATATGTAGGCTACGTGTGCATTTTTMWAATGTAGTTCTATCCTTGAGCTCTTGTCTATTAATGTTCTGTATTATGTCATGTTTTGTTCGGACCCCAGGAAGAGTAGCTGCTGCTTTCGCAACAGCCAATGGGGATCATAATACAATACCAAAAATGGCAAAAAACATAATTCCACTTATGGGATATTGTGTGCAGGCCAATTACAAAAGTCTAATAAGGCTGTAATGTAACAAAATGTGGAAAAGTCAAGGGATGTGAATACTTTCTGAAGCCACTGTAGCTACAGGGCATTCGGAAACTATTCAGACCCCTTCCCCTTTTCCACAGTTTGTTACATTACAGCCTTATTCTAAAAATGGATTAAAAAAATAAAAACAGAAATACCTTATTTACGTAAGTATTCATACCATTTGCTATGAGACTCGAAATTAAGCTCAGGTGCATGCTGTTATCATTGATGTTTCCACAACTTGATTGGAGTCCACCTGTGGTAAATTCAATTGATTGGACATGATTTGGAAAGGCACACACCTGTCTATATAAGGTCCCACAGTTGACAGTGCATGTCAGAGCAAAAACCAAGCCATGAGGTCGAAGGAATTGTCTGTAGAGCTCAGAGACAGGATCATGTTGAGGCACAGATCTGGGAAGGGTACCAAAAATATAGTTGCAGCATGAAGTCCCTAAGGACACATTGGCCGTCAAACATTCTTAAATGGAAACGTTTGGAACATCAAGACTCTTGCTAGAGCTGCCCGGCCAAACTGAGAAAACAGGGAAAAGAGGCCTTGTCAGGGATGTGACTAAGAACCAATGGTCACTCTGACAGAGCTCCAGAGTTCCTCGGGAGATGGAAGAACCTTCCAGAAGGTCAACCATTTCTGCAGACTCCACTAATCAGGCCTTTATGGTGGTCGTGACGGAAGCCACTCCTCAGTAAAATGCACGACAGCCTGCTTGGAGTTTGCCAAAATGCACCTAAAGACTCTCAGACTATGAATGAAACCAAGATTGAACTCTTTGGCCTGAATGCCAAGCGTCAGGTCAGGAGGAAACCTGGCATCATTCCTATTGGAATATGTGGAAGCGTCATGCTGTGCGTTCGTATCTTCAGACTGGCTAGCTATCATACGAGAAAATAACGAGCAAGTACAAATCTCTAAACCTGCTCAGAGCTCAACCTCAGAGTTCACCCTTATCAACAACAGACCTAAGCATCACCAAGACAATGCAGTGGCTCGGGACAAGTCCCTGAATGTTCTTGAGTGCCCTCATCTCCCCAAGAAGAATCGAGCTGTAATCGCTGCCAAAAGTGCTTCAACAAGTACTGATAAGGGTCTGAATACTTATGTCTAAATATATATAATCAGTATAAATAGATTAATACATTTATACTCTAGTTCATTATTATAGTATGTATGGGGATAAAAAAAAAAATAATATATTATTTAGAATAAGCTGAATAACAAATGTGGAAAAGGTTCAAGGGTCTGATACTTTTCGAATGCACTGGTATATGTTACATGAAACATTTGGCAATAAAGCATACAGATCTATAATTGAATATAATCTATTCTATAATTGAATTGAATTTAGGATCTTTATGATGACATGAATGTTGGAAATAGTTGGTATTTTAGTGGTATAGAAATATGTTCGCGTTTAAGTTTCGCTCTGATATATTGGTGTCCTTGCATCTTACAATGGAGTGAATATACAAAAGAATGGTCACTTTCTGTTTAAATGAAGTTACAAAAATGGTTTACAATGAAGCAAATACATTTTCCCAGATTACATTATTACCCTAATATGATATAAAAACACCAACATATCAAGTGGTAGTATACACTTGGCTACATGCATTGCACTTTTAAAAAGATCATTTCAATTTAGCTTATGTGCAGTACCCCCCGAAAACAATATATCACTAATCTTCCTTATGTTATTGCGTGACAATAAACACGGAGTGAAATACATTCATCGTAAATTTTTCGGTTGAAAATGTATGAAACAAAACTCTCTGTCATTTAGTGAAGTTTGAAGTGGAGGGAAGCAAGGACCCCAGTAAACAGTAAAAACAT